>NC_135415.1:27113102-27315602 GCF_051991245.1 Festucalex cinctus | reverse complement strand
TTCTCTCTGAAGTGAAGATGCGAAGGAGAATTTCGTGGTGCTACTCAGACTGAAATCCTCCTCTGGGACACTCCCAAAAAAGATGCTTCAGACAACAGCCGTGAAGTAATGTAGCACTCTTCTCTCTGCAAAGGTAATGGACGCAAGTGAGATCACCAGCTGGGGTTGCACACTTTCTGGGGATGGGATGCCCGACATTAACTAATTTGCTCCCTATAACGTGTAAATATGTTTTTTTTTTATGTTTTAAGTGTCCCAAAGACGTATTTATACGTTTTTTGTTTTTTTTTAATGCTAGAGCATACAGAAGGCTTTGATGCAGCCTCTGAATTGCAAAGAACGGTTGCAGAAATGGTAGTTATTACACAAACGACCAGCAGGTGGCAGCAGAGCAAAGGAGATCAACCAGGGCCAGAAAAAAAGCTCAATTACTTACAATTTTAAATAGATTTGTGAAAACTGATGAAACTTAGCTCTCTTCTAATGCTAATTGCTGCAAAACGGAAACAGATAGAAACATACTTTTTTTTTCCTGATGAAAGAAGAGACTTTAATCTTTCTTTTAATAGGTTCCGTGCTTTTATAGCAATTGAACACAATATTCTGTGGGCTTTGCAAAATCAGTCAAAATTGAGTAAAACAGCCGGGAGCGAACGGGATTGCGAAATGTGAAAATGGCTGGGAGTGAATGAGTTAACAGATTGACAAATTTATTGGCGGATTGACGATTACATTGACGGACGAAAACACCCTTCCGGCAAGTTTCGTCTTTCTTTTAAATTTTTAACTGCTCCTTGTTTATGTTTATATGTTCAATAAACAAACAAACGAAAACGAAACGAAACAAAATAGTACCATTAAACATATTCTAACCATTTTGCCTCTACGCGTTCCCATTTGACCTTTCCAGCTTTCCACTGATGACCATTTCCACAACAATGCTGCACATTCCAGTGTGACTGAACTTTTTCATAGGAGCAACTGAATTTTTCATCACAGGTACACATCTGCAGAGTCAGGCTGCGCATTTTATCAGCAATGCCGAGCAGATTGAGAAGATGATGCTGGGGGTCAGATAGAGGGAAGAGCAAGCATCAGATAAACCAGAAAAAAAAGACATAAAAAGTGGCAGAGAAGATGAACAGGCGTAGAGAAAAATGCTTTGGCAGCAGCTGCAGCCTCCTTCAGCCCCCCCGACCCCAAAAAGCCAAACACCACTTTGCTTGTTTCACAGAACCATCAATCTACTGTATGATGTTTGAAAAGCATCAAAGCATTCTTGCAGAAGGGCATAGGATGGCTAATACGGGTAGCTAGTTAAATATAGCCTCTAATTCAGGGCTTCGAGGGCCAGAGTCCTGCAGGTTTTGCAGGTTTCCCTCTTTCAACACAAGCTGATTCCAATCAACACGATCGTTATCAGGCTGATGCAGCGCTTGCTGATGAGCTGATCATATATCAGCTGTGTTGGAGAAGGGAAACACGCAAAACCTGCAGGACTCCGGCCCTCGAGGACCGAGATTGCCCACCACGGCTCTAATTAACTCATTTGCTCCCAATAACGTGTAAATCCGTTTTCCTTTAATGTTCTAAGTGTCCCAAAGACGTATTTATACATTTTTGTTTTGTTTTTGTTTTTTATGTTAGAGCATACAGAAGGCTTTGATGCAACCTCTCAACTGCAAAGAACGGTTGCAGAAATGGTAGTTATTACACAAACCGCCAGCAGGTGGCAGCAGAGCAAAGGAGACCAATCAGGGCCATGTAGAAAAAGCTCAATTACTTACAATTTTGAATAGATTTGTGAAAACGGATGAAACTTAGCTCTCTTCTAATGCTAATTGATGCAAAACGGAAACGGATAGAAACATACTTCTTTTTTCCTGATGAAAGAAGAGACTTTAATATTTCTTTTGATAGGTTCCATGCCTTTATAGCAATAGAACACAATATTCTGTGGGCCTTGCAAAATCAGTCAAAATCCAGTAAAACAGCCGGGAGCGAACGGGATTGCGAAATGTGAAAACGGCTGGGAGTGAATGAGTTAATGAGAAGAAAAATAACGCAGCACAGAAACCGGAACAAGCTCAAATCCCTAATATGATTATTATTATTTACTATTATTATTAACAATAATAATAATAATAATAATAGTAATAATAACAATAATAATATCATCATCATCATCATCATCATTATTATGAACATAATGATCTGTACCAAATTGTCGGCCTCATTCGATATGGTCACAACTGAATGCCTTTTAACACGTCTGGGGTCCACCAGCTGGAAAGAGATTGCGTAATTGTTATTGACATATTGTGACATAAGCGACAACGTCCTCTCCTCTCCAGATTAACAGCTTGTGACATAGTCGATTCTACAGCGACGATAGCTTCAGTTCAACGGTGCACGAAAAGCCTGAATTAATTTACACAAGTGGACTCAACACTTCCAAACTTGATACTCAGAACTGTGAGGGAGACATGCAAGTATTGACAAGTATTCAGATACTAATTAAAACTAAATAAATTGAAAAAAAAAACTCAAAATAAAAACTAAAATGAAAAATTCCCTACTGCCATATTACAAATAAATTGGTTTATATACTGTAGCATTTTCGTAAATATGCAAAAGCACAAATAAATTATTTGTACAATTTTTAGGACTAAACACAATTTCTCTTCATAACATTATGTGGCCCTTGCATCCTTCTAATTTTCTAGATGTGGCCCTCAAATGAAAAAGTTTGGACATCCCTGATTTAGAGAAATAAAATATTGACCTAAAAGAGGCAGTTCCCCTCCACAAGAAAAGTCTGAGATTTGACTCAAACGTAAAGATATTGAACACGTCGATAGTTATGCAACATTGAAATTAAAACTAGAGACACGGAATTCAATTGTCAGTTAAACTTCCATACCTTTCATATCCCCCATGTCGAGAGTCTTGCCCAGCTGCTCCAGCAGGTCTGCTCTGGCAGCATTCTTCTTGTGCTTTTTACCATCATAATGCTGTTGGGCCATGCCCGGGTTGTTGAACCAAGCGTTGCATAGTTGGCAGTAGCGATCCGAGTCGCGTCGGTGTCGTGGGGAGGTCATGGGAGATGTGTCTGGAGAGCTCTTTACAGGACTGGGAGATGCCTCTGAGAATAAACGGGACAAAACATTGCATTACATTTTGTAAACAAAAATCATAGCAACTTTTGCTTAATCCATATCAATTTCACACTTTAAGTGTGAAATTGAAAAAATAAATTACTACCAATGTAGGCCCCATGTATTTCCGATCAAACCACGCCCACATCCGGTTTAGGCCACGCCCTCTCCGAATACAGATACTTATTATTTAGATGGTTGAACTCACTCATCCCTAGCTCGTATTTTTGCTAGTCAAGTCACTAGTCATATCTCGAGGCACTATTTTTTAGGGGTGTTAAAAAAAATCGATTCGGCGATATATCGCGATACTACATCGCGCGATTCTCGAATCGATTCAATAATCGGCAGAATCGATTTTTTTTTTTTTTTTGATTTTTTTTTAGGATTCACACCTTGAGCATGGACGAATGTTATATGAACGGAACATTAAGCCTTAATATTTTATTTTAAGGCTGTTCAAACATGAAACAGATTGCAACCTCTATAAGACTGAAATTTCAGATAAATAAATAATACATTTTCATATAAATCTTACACTCTACAAGCTTACTGATTAGTATTTTCTAAATTTGAATGAAAAAAATCGCAACAATCGACTTATAAATTCGTATCGGGATTAATCGGTATCGAATCGAATCGTGACCTGTGAATCGTGATACGAATCGAATCGTCAGGTACTAGGCAATTCACACCCCTACTATTTTTATTATATTTTCACAAATAAAAAGCTGCATTTATGAGATTTAAAAGTGATGAGTGATCTAGAAAAACTCATTGCAACCAAATCGCAGACCAGCAGCCAGACACGCGATCGTCTGCTGGATGTTGAAAGTGCAAGCAATGCAACAGTATGCAACAGACAATTAGGTATAAGAGCTTTAATAAGCTCAGATCTGCTGCGAAGTAACAATGTCCGTGCTCCGTCCTCATGCAGTCAAGTGTAAAATAAGATGCTATCTACATTAAATGCCTGAAGAGGAAAACCTCAATTCGACTTGACGAATGGAATAAAGGGCCCGTTGTCTCCGTCGCTGCCCACTTGTGTCTCCGTGCATGATTACCACGGTAAACCTAAACACGTACTGTTTGGCAGGGCGGTCGCTCCAGTGTCCAACTATTAGCTCAATTTCTGCAACCCTGTGTGAGTGAATGTGCTGCATACCTAACTCTATTACTGCGGTCTTATGTTACTTACAGGACCTCAAGTCACTGCATTGCATCATGTTTTTGTCTTAGTTGAACCCCAAAGTGAGTCAGAGCTGTTGACAGCTTCAATGGCGTGCTATTATGTGCGATTTGAATCAACGTCTTTGGCATGGGACTAACTTCTTTAACTGCAGGGCCACTGTAAGATGTCAGAATTGGTTTAATTCAACCCGTGCAGACGGGTCAAGCTAGCAACATTAAGCCCTGTGCTTTATTTTTTTTTCAAAAGCTGAAAGGAGACATCCAAAGGAACAAAGCCTACAACTCAAATCAACCACGTATCAAAAAGACACAAAGAAAATTAAAGCGAAAACACCAGCATCTTATATCATTCTTACAACTTCTTTATTTTGTTTGTTTGAATATTACAGAATTAGAAGCAGCAATCCAATGAGACCAGCTGTTTTTGTCTGCTTCCAGGTGAGCATTAGTGGAATCTGGTGTTTCACCTGGTGTCAATGGTGTCAAGATTAAATTCTGCAACGTTTTGCGTAACATTTCCTGAGCATCATCATGTTGTCAGAAACATAAACAATGAAATGAACCTAATGACTGAGCATGAGTGGCCAGAATATTGCAAGTGACTGATACTGATGAAAACGCAGGACAATATAATATTGTACTGTAAATTCCAACTTATTGGCAAATTTGTGGGTATGTGATTGTGTCATTTCACTCACCACAGTGCTGGTTATATTAATTAAAGTGTGTGCGCGCATCAACCTGTGTCAGTCCTGAATATTGCCCTTTTAATTGTATACCTACACAGTGGTATTTGCAATACATATGTACACATATATATATATATATATATATATATATATATATATATATATATATATATATATATATATATATATATATATATATATATATATATATATATATATATATATATATATGTATATGTATGTATACATACAGGACTGTCTCAGAAAATTAGAATATTGTGATAAGGTCCATTATTTTATAAATAAGCAAAAATTCCATGCATTCTGGATTCATTACAAATCAACTGAAATATTGCAAGCCTTTTACTGTTTTAATCTTGCTGATTATGGCTTTTTTTTTTTTTTTTTTTACTTGGTCTGAGGAAATATTTTAATATTTTGAGATAGAATATTTAAGTTATATATATATATATATATATATATATATATATATATATATATATACATATATATATATATATATATATATATATATATATATATATATATATATTTATTTTTTTCCCCCCACTTAACAGGATACCTTTGGTTGTGATGGCAGGCTGATCCCCAAGTAGCAGTTTTAGCCTCTTGGCATGGATTTTACCCTGGTAGTGTGACTGTGCAACCACAGCTGATGTGAAGGACATGTTACACAGCGTGCAACATTTATTCTTGTCCACGTCACCTTCGTCGCTTCCCTAAAAAAAAAAAAAACATAGCAGTATACAGTTAAGAAATACCAATAACTGAACAATAGCATCTAAGTACAATTAAATGACTTGACAATGTAAAAAAAAAAAAAAAAAAAAAGTGTGAACACAATTTCAATGTAAACACATTGACCACTAACATTCATACAAAGCTGATGAAAGTAATATTCCAACAACACTTGAGGCACTTTGCCTTATATAAATAAAGATGACGTGACTTTGTGCTGGCTGCAAACGTATTACAAATGGCTGCTGTCTCATGAATCTGACTGGGGACAAAAAATGTGTAAGGTTACTGATTTTAATTATTTTTTTGCAATCAAAATGAAATGTGTTGCAATAGTTACGGTTTTATGAACAATACGATAAGGATAACCGTGATCATTAGCATGATCACAATACGGTAGTCATGATCTGATATTTTCATACGGTTTCATTACGAGTACATCTAATCAAGAAGCCATTAAACAAAGAAAACAGTTGGTATCCATTCAAGTTTTCACTCGGGTGCAGCAGGCATTGTAGAATTTCACGCCTTAATCATTTAGTTCCTGCTGGGATAGAAATGGAGGCGGCAGTCCGTGTTATGTTGTGATAGTGGAGCCAATCGGGATGACAGTGGACTGCTCCCTCGGCCTCCATCTGTGCAACTAGCACCAAGTCATTATCATCATAGAGCCATTATCCAGAAAAAAAAAAAAATGCAGAGGACGTCGATAATCTTTTATGCAGTAAAGGAGTTTGCTCCGATTTTCACATTTTGAACAGAGAAAGGGGCCACAACAAAGTGAGGCCAACAGAATCCCATGATCAGTAATTCCTTTGCCCACGTCTGTACTGAGTGTAGACGAAACAAGTGAACAGCAGGTAGCCGCGTGAGCTTCCGTTCACTTCAGCAGTGTCTCAGCTTTGAGGTGACCTGAAATAATGAGCCCTTCACCTTTATGATGTAAACTGAACAAAAAAAATAAAGTGTTTTGTTAAGCACACAGTTATTTGGCGCAGGTTGAGTAATGGCGCATGTCAAGTATCACCCGCCCTCACTCCCACATACGCACGCACACACACACACGATATCTCTAGCTAATGCGGAAAGTTACAAAAAAAGGAATTGTGGTGTGCATTGTGTGCTGGATGTGAGCTATGAAATTGGAATCTCAAATACATATTTTGCTGAAAGAGCTATTACAATAAAACGTGCTTTTACCCTTTTTAAAAGAGCACTTGATCAGCACTTCCACACTTAGCAAGCTCAAAAACTTCTAATTATTCAACAGATGTTCTCTAATGTTTACTGTCACTCACCAAAGAAAGACCAAAAAAAATTTTTTCAAAAATTGTTCACCATAAATATCTATAACAGACGTATTATGGTTACAACAAACCTCTGCTGCTTTGGTGTCTGCCGCTATGTGACTGGCGATGTTGTGACCGGATTGAATGAAGGGAGTTTCCAGAGGAATGTCTACGCCGGGTTCAAGCACTCCCAGCCATTTTCACATTTCGCAGTCCCGTTCGCTCCCGGCTGTTTTACTGGATTTTGACTGATTTTGCAAGGCCCACAGAATATTGTGTTCTATTGCTATAAAAGCATGGAACCTATCAAAAGAAAGAAAAAAAAATGTTTCTATCTGTTTCCGTTTTGCAGCAATTAGCATTAGAAGAGAGCTAAGTTTCATCAGTTTTCACAAATCTATTCAAATTGTAAGTAATTTAGCTTTTTTTTTTTTTTTCTAGATGGCCCTGGTTGATCTCCTTTGCTCTGCTGCCACCCGCTGGCCGTTTGTGTAATAACTACCATTTCTGCAACCGTTCTTTGCAGTTGAGAGGCTGCATCAAAGCCTTCTGTATGCTCTAGTATAAAAAAATAAAATAAAAAAAACGTATAAATACGTCTTTGGGACACTTAGAACATTAAAAAAAAAAAAGGATTTACACGTTATTGGGAGTAAATGAGTTAAACACAGTGATTAATGCAAAAAAAAAAAACGTCACCGAAGACACCTATATGTGCTCTCTACATTTCGTCGGTGGAAACGGGCCAGCAGCTGAAAATCCAGACCCAATATGAGCGACTGCAGGTATGTTTATCGTCTGCTTTCTCCGCCTCCTCCGTGGTGTATACCCCATTGGTGCCATTGTAATGGAGAAGCAGCAGAGGCCAGACCAGGCCAAGCGAGGCCGGGGGCAGAGAGGGGCCAGGACGATCTGGAACCTGCCATGCAAAAAGCTGGACAAGTGCCTACAGTCTGGCTTTTTGCATGAAATATAAGTAGCCTTATTTGGGAGCCAGGAAACACTGACTACTCATGTGTATCTCCCCTGAGGCACATGTACAAGAAATAGGACAGCGGAGGACAAGGATATCCCTGCAAAAAAAAAGGATAAAAAGACGGTCTGAGCAGACAAAGCAGTCTATTTCTGTGTATACAGGGGAGGAGGGCAAACCACAGCTCAGACAGGCCACTACAACATTCACAGACGCACACATTAAACAGCATATACTAATGCTAATATAGCATATAACTAATACGAATACTATATGAGATAAATTGAATGCCAACTTCATGTAGTGTGTCACAATTACATCTATGGATGTTTTAACTCTTTGACTGCCAAAAACGTTTAATAACGATTAGTAAAATCAAGATGTATGCTGCCATAAACGTGAAATGACGTCATCTACGTTTTGCTTTTTTTGTTTTTTCTTAAATGGACGGAGCAACGTCTAAGTGCAGCACTGCCTGGTCAATGGGTTGTGGAATCAAAAACACCACCTAACTGTGGCCAGCAGATGGCAGCATTGTGTCTCTTTTCAATGGGCTGCTGGTGCATGGAATTACAATGACATGTGACGGAATCTAATGGAATCTGATGAATGCTCGGAATTGGCGAAATGGCACTGTGGAGTTTTTTTTTTTTTTTTTTTTTTCATAACGTGTGTAAGTAAAAGAGTTAACTGTTCAGCACCTTGAGTTGCATTTTAATGAATCAAAGCTGAAATAAATAAATAAACAAGTATATAAAGTTTGATGTGATTTGAATTAAACAGGGATACTTTGTGGATGTGTGTTGTATGACTTCATCATGTCTTGCAATTATCCATTATAGGGTTCCATAGCTTTGTCAGGAAGTACTGTTAGCACTATTAACCACACAGAGGGGCACAATCACAAAAGGTTTGCGTCGCCTTTGCACCGCGCTAACCGGTAAAAATTGAGCAATCCGGGAGCGCCTAATTCACTAAACACGCGCAGATGGGGAAATCCGTCACTAAGTGCGCTGCCAACCAGATTGCGCCATGGTGCACCGGTGTTATTTGCGTGTATGTAAATTAGGTAAATTTGCATATATTTGACACAAAATACGCCCACCCCAAT
The DNA here is from genome assembly GCF_051991245.1 of Festucalex cinctus. Classification (NCBI taxonomy): domain Eukaryota; kingdom Metazoa; phylum Chordata; class Actinopteri; order Syngnathiformes; family Syngnathidae; genus Festucalex; species Festucalex cinctus. Next base: position 27,306,432 of record NC_135415.1, on the reverse strand, counting down.
GCAAATGAGACTCATTGATATACAGCGTCTAATTCACTAACGCCAGCGCAAATAGCCACACCGAGTTTGCGTGACGCAAATAACGTTTTTGGAAAGCATGTATTAACCTGCCGCAACCTCGATCCCGGGATCATGACAGCAGTGCATGTGGCACGGTGCACGTCACTTTGCTGATCACGCAGAGAGGAGAGAGAGAAAGAGAGAGAGAGAGAGAGAGAGAGAGATTGAGGGGGGGACATTTTTCTATGTTGGTTTAGGACACATAACGTAACCTGTGCTGATTGGCAATGGCGGGGAGGCATTTTACAATCATTCTTACGTGCCAGATGCATACTGTACGCCCACGCCAACCTCTGAAAATATATTTTTTAAAACCGAACGCACCAATAATTTGTACTTTATGAATGAACGACGTTGTTGTCGTCCTCTCTACTCTGTACAGCTTAATGGCGCTATAAACGCTTACTCTCAGTCCAACCTCGCTTTCTGATAATGCCATCTTTCTCGCAACTGTTACTATAACAACCATGTTCTTGGCGCAAATCCATTGCCACGTGTGGTAAATCAGGTGCAAATTTGCTCCAAGCTGTCGGTTTTGTGGCCGTGTTTGCGCCGATATATGATTAGAGCAATATCCTTAATGAATAGGTGGGTAACTGGGTGCAGACTGCGGGTGCAGTTGTGGTGCAATATTTCGCGTTATTACCGCATTCTTAGTGAATATATACCCCACATATTTTAAACACCAATAATATTTGGACATTCTTAATGGCCATATATGTGTAAAAACTAATGATAGCCCTAACCCAGGATGTATCTTTAGCTGACAGTATCTATACATAGGAATAGTGAATGGCAGGCTTCCACCGGATGACCCAGTTGAGGGACTTGTGGGATATTCTGATCAGATACACTGACTCAGCAAAATGTACAGCTGTGGTAATTGCTTGCTCAGCTCTTCTAATGAACCATATAAACGCTAATATGTTTACTAAATGAGTTGTCTGTTCGTGTTGCTCATCACTTCAGTGAGAGAGTGCAGAATATTTTCAGATTGAACGCAGCTCATCATTGAAGTAAAATTGATAAAAGAGAAATATGCAGTATTTTATGCATTAACATTGTCCATTAAAATCGACTAAAAAGTAGGGATGGGCGAGTACCCGGTATCAGGCCGATACCAGCCTTTTTTTCAAGTACTCGAGTACTCGTGAAGCCGACGAGTACAAGCGAACGATGCTGGAGACGTTGAGTGAGTCCTCCTTGCCTGTAGTTGGCGCTACCCTGCAGCAGTTTAACACCATGGCAAATCATGAGGATCACTTCCTGTTTTGACATCAATGAACCCACAAGCATGTCTGCGTTTTTCACCAAAACTTCACCGGTTTGGAAACACTTCAAAATTGTGAATCCTAAATTAAAAAGAGCATTTTTGTGTTTTATTTTGAGCGTCAACACTATTGGAGAGTGACTGTGCTTTTTTTTTTTTTTTTTGTCAAAATTAACTCATTCACTGCCATTGACGGATATACACGTCAATGGGAACGGAATTGACTTAACTCATTCACTGCCATTGACGGATATACACATCAATGGCAGTGAATGAGTTAAAGTTTGTTAAAAATATTTTTAGTGATGTTTTTTTTTAATTTATCAAATGTACTACAGGTATCGGCACTTGGTATCGGTATCGGTAAGTACTGAGGGTCTGAGTATCGGTATCGTATCGGTCTGAAAAAAAGTGCTATCGAACATTCCTACTAACAAGTATTGAGGAATATTCAGGCAAGCGACTGTGACATGGAGCCTGCTGAAGGTGGGCTGCAAAATTGAGACAAGCAGCTTGAAGTGTGTCTGAGTTTGCATCATTACACCAGCATCCTCACAAAGTTGATTTCTGAAAAACTTTCCTGCTTTCTGACGGAAGATTAGTTGGCCTCCAACCTGATTGTCTACAAACATGCAGATATTTCTATAGAACTAAACTTCCATGTTTCCAGTGTGAAAGGTTAGCAGCACTTCTACAGACATCGATTCAGTACAATTGTACCTATTCAGTGCACTAGATTAAAAATCTTTGTGTGCTTTTCTTAGCACTGGAATTGTGGTGGACCTTGTGAATCTTAAGCTGAGTTTTTTCAAAAATCATAAAAAGGAATTTTAGGATCAAACAGTAATAAGGTACAGTCCAATATATAATATTGCTGGCCCAGCCACCGTGATGTTAATATTACTCGCCTCAAATATACATCATCTATTTGAATATAGAAATGAAAAGGGAGCACCTCCTAAAAACGTTAGTGTGTCAAGTGTGCAATCTGTGAGAAATCGCTCAAGGGAATGTTAGAGCAACGAAGCATAAGACTCAAGTCACTTCTTATTCCGTCAAGGCAGTGTGGGACACCTGTGCCACCTCCAGGATGACTGCTCTGTCTCCCCACCAGGATCCAGCGGCAACACTGCGGGCTTGATTTAACGGGAGGTGGCGGTTGAATAAACTGATGGAAAAATAATCACGTCGCCCCTGACAGCTGACTACTAACAGTGGATATCATTATTGCTTGATGAAGTATAATATTATACACCAATTAACAATGGAATCGAGAACAGCATTTTGCATCTGCAGCTAACCTAACATTGTTATTTTGTTTTTGTTCTGTTGTTGTTGACATGACAGTAGAAGCCGCAGTACCCAGAGAAAAAAGACGGGCAGGCACGAGTAAAACATGCTAAGGTAAGATAAGAGCCCGGAACCGACCGTCAGACAGATGTACCACATTTGTAATTATAAATAAGAATCAGGGGTGTACATAAAAATGTTGGTGCGGTCCTCAAATGAGCACCAGCGGTTTTTGCTTGGTGCTCATTTTCTTCCTGACCCATCACCTCATGGATGAACTTACATCTGGGCAAGGTTTATCGTTAATATGTGCAGCCGTTATTTTAATATAACAGAATAAACTTTTTCAGGTTTCACTTTTTATTTCCTAATTACAACAATATACCAGGGATACACAATGGCAGATTAAAACAATACAATTTACTTGAGAAAAAAAAAAGGGGGGGGGACACGCATACAAACCACACTTGCGGAGTTAATCCTTTAGATGAGAGTAGGTGAAGGGACCCGTTTTAGGTTTTAGAGCTCCAAACTAAATTCATTTAACAGTCTCATGCAACAATCAAATAATATTATACATTGTGAGCATTTGTGGGTTAAATGTATTGGGATTCTTTTTTTTAATAGTTCCTCTGAGGCAGGGGTCTGCAACCTGCGGCTCTGGAGCCACATGTGGCTCTTTCCTCCCTCTCATGTGGCACCCTGTTGATCTCTAGAAAAATTTAAATAAATAAATAAATAAATAAATTAGTAGAAATTTGCATTTTTTTTTATAGTATTTCCTTTTATTTTTATTTTTATTTTTTATTTTTTTTATTATTATTATTTTTTTTACATTTCCTTTTATTTTTAGATAAAATATTCTTTAAATGAAATAAAAGTCCATAAAAGTGATTTAAAAAAAAGTGAATAACTAAATATTTTATTTAAAAAAATGTCAGAGTCCAAATTTTTAAGTTGTCAGAAAAAGATGAAAAAGGTTTTTGTTTTTTGTTTTTTTTTTAATTAGCTAAAAATATTTAAAGAAAATGATCATAAAATTTCCACAGAGGAAGAGGAAGAGTAGAAATTTACAAATAAATTGTCCATGGAATTGCCAAAAATGTGAGAGAATTGAATAAAAAAAGCAGAAAAGAAAATGTTCAAAAAGTAAACTAAGATGTCCAAAAAACGAAAGGCAGAAAATTACTATAAAATATTTTTCGAATGTAATAATTAAAAAAAGGCAGAAAAGGTTCAAAAACAAAATAAATCACTAAAATTGCAATAGAATGCCCACAAAACTGCCAAAAATGTCAGCAATTTGCTGGCAAAATGGCAGAAAATAAGTAAAAATAAATAAACAAATAAAAAAAGTCATAAAATGTAAAAAAAATAAAAAATAAAAAAATAAACAAAGAAAGAAAGAAAGTAGGGGCAGAAAATTACCATATGTCCATAAAATTGCCAAAAATGTCAGAAATATTAGACAAAGGCAGAAAAGTCTAAAAATGTATGAAAAATAAAAAATTGGATGCTGCATATTTTTTTGTTGTTGTTTGTGGTGCATCTCTCTAGTTGGCTCTGGAGCCCTCAGTACTCAGTAAAGTACGAACACTAACACATTGTTGCCTTCATCACAATCTTCAAATGTTTTGTTTTGCGGCTCCAGACACAATTTTGGTTATTTATTTGGCCACAAATGGCTCTTTTGACATGAAAGGTTGCTGAGCCCTGCTCTGAGGTTTTATGTGCGAATTTCATTTAGGTTATGCCACCTTTGCTTTTGCATTTGCCAACATTGCACGTGATGTTTTTTTGTGTGTTTTTTTCTGCAACCCTTGGGGCAAATTTTCTACTTTCATCCATTTCCGCCATCACCCACCCTATAAAATGTAAAATGCTGTAAAGACACAAGCTGACCGACATTCCCACCCCAGCCGAATGAAAGCAGGTTAACACAGCAACGAGAATGACCAGCAGCGTGTACAGTTGTCACATGTCATCAACTCAAAAAGGTCCAGATGCTGGGCCATGCCAGAATGTACGCACTTGCCTCAGTCTCTGGAGGCAATTGCTGCTGTGTGTATTTTTAGACAGAGCCACCTTATATGCGCAGCCTGGTCACATCACATCTGTGTAATCTTACAAGGGAGGTCCCGTCTCATCAAGAAATGTGTCCTTTTTAACAAGGGCTGAATCAGACTGGAGTCCAAACACAAATCTGGAGTGACAAATGAGGTTTAAAAAATGGCCCATTGTTACATTTTGTCAATACTTAGTAGTGGCATTTAAAAGGTCCTACACCAGGGGTGTCCAAATTTTTTCATATGAGGGCCACATACAAAAAATCAGAAGGACGCAAGGGCCACATCATGTTATGAAGAGAAATTGTGTTTAGTCCTAAAAATTGTACAAATAATTGATTTGTGCTTTTGCATATTTAGAAAAATGCTACAGTATATAAACCAATTTATTTGTAATATGGCAGTAGGGTTATTATAGTTTTGGAATTTTTCATTTTAGTTTGTTTTTTATTAGTTTTCAAGGTGGTTCTGTTAGTTTTTTGTTTAGTTTGTTAGTTTCAGTATTAGTATTAGTTTTTAAAAAAAAAATGTGGCTTGTGCGCAAGATTTAAAAAACATCATGGGAGCGACATCATGCTCGAATATTTGGAGATGGTCAAAGTAATAAGGGAGGGTATCGAAAAAACAGGTGCCATTAAAGATTATTTTAGTTAACTAAAACTAATGAAAAAACTAAAACAAAAATTCCCAAAACAATATTGTTACCAAAATAAAATAAAAACAAAAATGCTTTTTAAAAAACGAAAACTAACTGAAACTACTTTTTATGTTTACAGAACTAACTAAAACTAACTATAATTATAAAAAACATGTCCTTCGTTTTAATCTTTAGTAACTTAATGCATGAGCCTTTGGGGATGATTTTAAATGTGATTTTTAGTAGATTTATTTTGATATAAACCGGAATAATGACGTTTGAAAGTATGCCACACAGAGGTGACGTCATTTAGCAGCAACCAATAGAAAAGCACCTTCAAATGTTGCTCCCATGGTGTTTTTTTAAATATTGCACACAAGTAACACATTTAAAAAAAAAAAAAAAAACTAATACTAATACTGAAACTAACAAACTAAACTAAAACTAAGCACTTTTTAAAGAACTAAACTGATACAAACTAACAGAGCCACCCTGGAAAATAATAAAAACTAACTAAAAAGAAAAATTCCAAAATTATAATAACCCTACTGCCATATTACAAATAAATTGGTTTATATACTGTAGCATTGTTCTAAATATGAAAAAGCACAAATAAAATTATTTGTACAATTTTTAGGACCAAACACAATTTCTCTTCATAACATTATGTGGCCCTTGCGTCCTTCTGATTTTCTGTATGTGGCCCTCAAATGAAAACGTTTGGACACCCCTGCACTTAAGCAAAACAAAAACAAAAAACAAAAAACAAACAAACAAACAAAAAAAACAGCTTTAAAAAATGTATAATAAAAGAAACATCTGTCCGAAAACATCTGAAATGTTGGATGGTTAATGCTTAGCTATCATGTATGGGACTACAAGTAGAATGGTGGCCCCCAACCTTTTAGCTACTCACACTTGTAAAAAAAATCCATTAAAAAATAAAACCCTTCATGTGACTCTGGCAGACGAGATCTGACATGGAACGCGTGTTTGGCAGTGAGTTCAGATGAGGGACGTGATGTATAGATCATAAATAACTTACATTGTCTGTCCTGAGCTTCTTGGGAGGGCAGCCTCCATCCACAGGATGCAACATGTAATAAAGTCGCACTTTATTGGCATGTTTTCGACTCTGGAAGAAAGAAAAGAAAGTGTTATGAATAAAGCAATACAAGGCAACCAAATTGATATAAATGATTAACATAAATTACCTCCGAAATCACCACCGGACATTAAGAGAAGCCCAGAGCTGTAAATTGAGATGAAGTTTGTCTGTTTAAATCCTGTATTTAAAAAGTGGCGGTTTGCGACACGCCACATTGTGGTTGTTTGTGTTTATTTTTATACTTATATTTCTTACCTTAAAGTACTTAAAAAATTCCTAGTATTGTTAAATGTTTTATGATGATGGCAGGCTGACTCTGGAGAAGATCATCTCTATTTATTTATAATGCAATATAGCAGTCCTGTTTTGAAAACCGTCAAAGTGGAGTTCAACCAGCAGCCGGGAGCGGGTTGTGTTAGAGTTATTTATATTTAGTAGTCCATTATTTAGTAGCAAGTGGTTTACTTGATCCTTTTCACCACCTGACCCTAAGCTCCGCATTGTTTCAATTTAAGCTGTAGTCATCGACGCGCTGTCACAGCAGAGGGATGATACTCACGAGCACAAATTGTGGCACAGTATATTGTCATGAAAGTTACCACTGCTCTGTTTACACCATCTTTCATTAGTGAATACATGCTGAATTCTTGTGCTGCCACTAAACATGTTTAATCGTGAAAGTCGCATTTTGCAGTCGCCTTTTGACCCTTTCAATTACACACAACTTAGATATTTGTCTTACGTGCATCTTTATTTGATAGATTTGAACAGCGTCAACTCGATTAAAAGCACTTGCTCCAGCTCGCTGCCTTGAAACAATGTTGAATTGATAATTAGAGCGCAGTTCAGTGAGAGTGTCGCAGGTGTCTTCTTACAATGTTTGCATCGATCGCGCATGATCCGATCTTGGAGCCACCTTGAGACGACAAATTAGTTTATCTGAGAACGAATCGGCTTTACAAGAAACACAGTTTGTTATCACGAGATGTGATACAGAAGACAGAGAAGAAAGTGTAATGAAAGTCTGAAAGCAGTTTTTTTTTACTCACTGACTCAGAGCTGTGGTATTATTTTACCATGAAGGAGAAAGCACAGATGAGGGAGCCGAAAGTTTCGATTGCCGAGGACACAATACACAAGGGGGAGGATGTAGAGATCTATTTTACAGTCTGTCGCGTTTCCTGATATCATAAAATCTGAGCCAGATAAAAATTCTCGATTGCATGATACAAAATCACACTCAAGAGATGTTACAGATTCCACTATTTTATCCTTTTACTATAAGATGCTTTGTTTGAAACCATCCAAATTTGAATTAATGATGTCACAACAAAAAGTGTATTCGACATGCTGTGTAGTGCAATTTTGAAAAACGAAAACTTTTGTACAACTTGTCAAGTCAACACCTGCAACATTTAAAATACACAGAAGAAAGAATGAGAAGACACAAGGATTTGATTACTCGCGAGGAGAAGCTGACAGAGAGTTGTGCGCAGATCACAAGCTCCCAGCCCCTTCTGACACAACTCCCTACTTCTCCTCTTTTATTTGGGATTCCCTAACATACACAATAGGCCACACACTTGCCTCTGAGGAAAATGGGAGTACTGGCAGCAATGTGATAAGCAACTCCAGCAGTCGTAAAATACAGAGGACATCCTTTAAATCGTCACGACTACTAATCCTTGAAGGCTGTAGTTCTTCATTCCCACATTCCAGATGTCCTCAGGTTGAATAAACATGCAGCAGCTCCAAACCCATAGTGAAATACTGAATACATAGTTGGCAATTAACTATGTAATAAGAGAAAATATAGAATAATATATACACAATAACTCTAACATTCCCCCCTGTTTATTATATATTTGCTCAAAGTCTCAGATCACCTATGAGTTACTTCAATTAGATTTTCAACTGCAGGATCATATTTACGAAAACAAATACATTTACACTCAGAGGCAATGTTAATCTTTAGTCATAGTCGGCTGGATCTGAAAATAATTCAAGCATATCATAATGTACATTATCCAATGTTTCTGTATGTAATTCTCAGCATTAATAATTCAACCAGCTGTCTCTCTTCCTCTTCATGATGGCCCCAAAAATCAAAATCAAAAAGACAGCCCCAACTGCGTCTGATCGCATCTTACGCTCCATTTGATTCAGGAAAGGGACTCGTCTCCTTGAGTTGTCCCTTCTGACACATCCTGCACAGTGAGACAGGTCCTGGACTTCACAGCGGTTGGGGGAACTTTGAGGGTAGCAAACAATGTGCTCCCAAAGTCTTCACTGACTTACTTGGTCAGACTTTTCACAGCGAGTCAAGCTGCTTGTTTCTCCTCTGACCTCACTTCAGTCAGGCTTCGTTCCGCAACCTGGCAAGCTGTTAGTCAATGGTACCTGTTTTGTGCCATGTGATAGGTGAATCCAGGAGAGTCGTTCAGCGATCTTCACAACCTTCGGGGCCAACAACACTTACAAGGGCCTTCCCACCTTAGGCTGGACCTTTAATCAAAGTCAGTCACTACCCTTGATGGGAGGCTTGCCTTCCTGCTGAGATAGAGAGTCATCTGGCATTTGATTAAACATTTTCACTTCCTTATCATTTAAACAATCTTCTCATATAGTCACTTGAATAAATTTCTTTCATCTGTACGGCTTAACAGGTTATTACAATAGGCAAATTTAAATGGTCCACCACACGAAATTTCAAACGAGCTTAACTGTCTTGTTCCTTTTACAATTTCCCAAATCACTTAATCATCAATTATCTTATCTCCATGCTTTGATCATGTATTTTTCTCGCTTTTCTGTTTTTCCCTTAAACAATGTAACATATAAAGTGACTTTCATTCATTACTCCAAATAACTAGTACGTCATATAGAGACATGATCTGTTCACACAATGCTTCTGCCATAATAATAACATCCAGTTGTTTTTCTGGAACAATTTCAACTCATTGTTACATTTTTTAAGACCATCAATCAGTACTTGTTAATATTGACATTGTCTTACTTTTTGTTCAATTCCATAAAATCCATAGCCACTAACAAAAATTGTAAAATATTAGAAACATCAATTCCATGTATAACAAAATTCTAAAACAAAATTCCAAAAACATAAAAACTTAAAAAATTTAAAATATAAAATTTACATGCGGTATTGCCGTATTGTTACCAACTCCCCCCTTTTGAGACATTTTTATGGCTCACAACTCAAAATCATTATCCAAGCCACTTCATATAAATCTTATGCTGCATGCAATTTAAAATAATTTCACAATATTTACAAAAGGTTTTCATTTTTCATTTTTTTTCTTTTCCACTACAGCGTTCCCTCGTATATCAGTGGGTTAACCTTCATACAGTCATTTTCCTCTTCCAAAAAATTACACAGCTGTACAAAAATCCACAAAATCAGCACTTTTTTTCTTTTCTTTTTTTTTTTTTTTTTAAACAACTATGGAATTTAAAACAATTGGGACCCTGTAGCCTTCACCGCTCTGGCCCTAATTTGCGAAAGAACACTGTAGTTTACATGTCTTGGACGGATAGAATTTTATAGTCTACCCATAGCATAGTAGTAGTCTGGCATTTCTTCAAAACTAATTGTATCATACTACATCTTGTATTGTTTACAACCATATAATCAAGTTTAAATGTAACACATCTTTCCCAAAGCCATATGTAGTTAATAATAAAGCCACCATGAATATCAATCATCTTGTACACAATTAATATAAAATACTGGCTTAAATTCTACTTCATGCATTCTAAACAAAACTCATAACCATGTCAGCAATCAATTGTCTGTTCAAATGGCCTTCCAATATCTTCGTAAAGCCACTACTATCATTGTTCAATTTAAATCACAAACTGCATTTTTCACATTCATCTATCTATTAAAATTTGTCAAACATTGTCGTTGTTATCAGTATCTCAATTCAATTTCAGTAGTAGAATTGTTAGCATAATTATCCACCCAATTCATGTATAATTATATATGTATAATCACAAACATCAAAAGTTCATAACAGGTCACAATTTCACTCAGGAATTTAAGATATCATTTTGTAATTTGTTTCAAATCTTAGGGCCGACAAAATTACTTCGTTTTATCGTTGGGTCTCCATCATAACCACTTTACAATCAAAACAATCTCAATATTACACCCTTGTTGCACAAAAGTGTAATACACCTTTATTTACATCATTCTCCAATTTCTTCTTTCTTTTAAGTTGTTGCTGGTTTTCATTTCACAGCTCAATTTTCTTTCATGCCATAGAATAATTTTGTCCATGCAAGTCAAAATCTGACTTCCCAAATGTACCCAAACAATTTCGAATTGCTTGAGAGGGTATTGTGGGACATTCACAATATCCTTGTAGTAATAATATATATATGTATGTATATTTCCCTTCCAGTGCAAATTTAGACCAGAATATACAATTTGGGTGTACTGTTATAGTACTTATTCATTCCTCAAATTTTCATCAAGAATCCAAATTATCTAATAATATATTTCCAGTTAGTAAGTTTAGTATTTTCAATCAGCACTTCTGCCCTTTGCGAGTCCTTAATCACTAGTCTAATTTATCTCCAATTCAGCATTTTACTCAAATAAATCATCTTTAGCATAGATGATATCTGGTCTGTTTGCTCTGATTTCCACTTACTTACATGTTGTCAAGAAACCCAACATCAGAATGAATGAATGATGAATTCATAAGGAAGCAGGTTAAACAGTTCTTCCTATTTAGTTTTAAAGAAAAACAAAAGTTCTGTCATCTCCATTTGTTCTGCCATAATTGTTATATGCAGTGTCACTGTATCAAACTCATCATCAGTTTACAGGTAGTCAGTCAACTGTGACACTCGTAGGTGTGGCATTGTTTTCGTTCTCACATTTATGCTCAGAGTGACATAGCTTATCATCTCCCTTCTTTACAATCAGTTCCCTCGCTTTTTGTAGTAAGGCGTCAGCTACCATTTAAGAATTTATTTAGGATATAGACTACGTCGTAAAAATGCAAAGATCCTACACCTTTCACATAGCGATATCCCTTTTTCTACTCAGCTTATCTTTTTATTACCATGTTGCCATCTAATGTAGACACCAAGACTAGGTCTAATCCAATGTAATATAATTCTGCTTACTGGTTTCGTTTCATCTTTGTTTTTTATGTTCACCTTGTTCAAATAAATGGCCGTTTTTCCACCAACAACAATTACCAGGGCAATAAAAATTCCTCATGGGGCATCCAAGTACTATCTCGGCAGCAGGGTCTCACTAACCTAAGGTGGTTACTTTGAGGGGTCAGTATTTTTACAGCAGCTCGTCTCAATCAAACTCATTTAAATTAATTACAGAGAACTCTAAGACACTGTAAAAACACAATTCTAAATTCCCTGCTGAACTTTTGCAACCAAAAACTCACTTTACCCAGAACTCAAAGATCCTGGGCTTGTTGGTGGAAAAGCAACTATTAATAATTGTGCTCCTTTAAGAACATTCAAATTCAATTATAAATGCCATTTTTTTTTCTTCTTCATCAAATTCAAATCTCAGCTATTTATTTATTTTAAATAACTCACCACTAATAAAAGGTTTGCCTTCTAAACCATTTTAATAATCTTTTCCCTTCAATGCCTATTTTACTTATCAGGTTCTGGTGAGGGAGAATTTGTTAAATTCCACAGTCAATCACAGCAGGAGCTAAATCAGAATTCAATTAGGAAAACATTCCTCCGTGTAACTAATCTTTTATACAAACTTCAGGACTATATTCAAAACGACATTGTAAAGGCTCTTTCTTACAATTTTATGTTGTTCTCTAATCTGGATCTGCATGAGTCACACCAAATCTATTAGTAAATATAAACACCACAGTAATGAATTTTTAGAACATTTAACTCCTAGTAAGTATTTTCAAGTCAGTCAATAAGGTTTAAATTACTACCTGTTAAAAAGTCATGAAATCATTGCATTTCCATATAGAAGCTTCTACTATCAGTGTGATATCAAGGCCTTCCCCATTTGGCAATTTGACAAATGGTGCCATTACACACTTTACAATATAGTCATAGCTGAAAACCATCATTACTTACTTAATTCAAAGTTTCAAATTTCTTTAAACTAGTATTTAGTAGACTAGATTAGCATTATTTATCAAATAATCTATATCATTTTAAACTATCTATTTTATACTTTTGAGGGTAATTTCTTAACTCAGTGTCCTCTAACGTTACACCTTCCTGTCTTATCATCATCTACACCACCACAACTTGTTCTAAACACTTCACAAATCCCACTTTAAAATCATCCACTAATTCATCTTCTCTTTATCCAGTTGTTCTAATTCTACCATAATCAATTCTACTTTCACGTTTCTCTCTTACTTTTATCATTTCCCATGCTCAAAACAGTCCAACAAAAAGGATTTTTTTTTTTTTTTTTTTGTCAGAAGTCCAACAACTTGTCATCAATCACCTACTTAACTCACTCTCAAACAATTAGCTTTACCATCCAAAAACAAAATACACAATTTTCACCTGAGGACCGGGTGATGACCCTTTCTGGGACCACTTTTTGGTCCACGCACCTCATATTTGATACAGACCAAAATTTCTCAATTTCACCGTTTTTAACATAGTTATGTTAGACACGATCTAACAACCCCTTATACACAATTTAAACCCTTTTAAGCCGTCGTCTTTAGACAATATGACACACAGACACATACAAGAGCTCACAGAGACAAACACAGTGAGAAGCCACACACATACACTTTTACAGACAATACACTTATGCCTCGATATCATTAGGCTGTTAAAGCTCCAACTTTCCATTTCATTTTATTCCTTATTTAATATTGTAGTGGATTACCATTATTATTGTTATTATTTTTACTATTGTAAATTAAGCTGGCCAGCAAAAGTATATCTTGTAATCCACGTATTTCAATGCTATATTTTAGATGGATCTAATTTTTCTATGAACATCCAATCCTTACTGGATAGTTCATCTTATAGCTCACCTTTTACTGTTTATTTTCCCCCATTTTATATGAATTTGGTACAGTCCGTGAACCTAGAGTTTCCTAGGGACTGATGGGTTCAAATAACAGGGTGACAATAAATTTCTCACTGTGGTAATTCTCAAGCTTCTACCCAATAGGGCGGAGAATTCTTGCCTTTGCTTCCACAATGAGTTGTCACTTACAATCCTGTTTGTTTAAAATGAAGTAAGTATCAAATGACACTACACTTCCATTCACTTCACACACTCACACAAGGCCCTTTTATTTTCTGCGTTTCACGGAATTTAAGTACGTACACGACTCCGGCATCGTCTCTTTACACGGACGTTACTGGGCTCCGTTCCCTTTACTTGCCATTGACTAGTATTCACAAGGTTTTTCCTCCCACACAGTACCTTCGTGCAGGCTGCGACAGTACCTTCGCGCAGATTTTACGTCGACATTCACTTCACACTTTCCCCCGGAAAGTAAATTTTTTCTCACCCAGATGTCTTCTCGTCCTTTGGATTCCCGTCAGCCTTCCAGATCCCAGTCACAGAGACGAAAATCCAGTCCCAGAAAAGGGTAGTATTTGCCGTGGCCACGGTCTTCCTGGAGGTCGACTCTGCAACTGGAATCCTTTAGGCGTCCTGGGATCCGGCTCGAAAGGACCAAGTTAATGTCAAGTCAACACCTGCAACATTTAAAATACACAGAAGAAAGAATGAGAAGACACAAGGATTTGATTACTCGCGAGGAGAAGCTGACAGAGAGTTGTGCGCAGATCACAAGCTCCCAGCCCCTTCTGACACAACTCCCTACTTCTCCTCTTTTATTTGGGATTCCCTAACATACACAATAGGCCACACACTTGCCTCTGAGGAAAATGGGAGTACTGGCAGCAATGTGATAAGCAACTCCAGCAGTCGTAAAATACAGAGGACATCCTTTAAATCGTCACGACTACTAATCCTTGAAGGCTGTAGTTCTTCATTCCCACATTCCAGATGTCCTCAGGTTGAATAAACATGCAGCAGCTCCAAACCCATAGTGAAATACTGAATACATAGTTGGCAATTAACTATGTAATAAGAGAAAATATAGAATAATATATACACAATAACTCTAACACAACTGTATGTAACAAAAGTTTGGAAACATTTTAAAATCTGTAGCTGTTTGCGCAACTGTACCAGAAAACCCTCAAAATGCATCCAGAATGTTTCATGCCTTTCTGCTAACAGTGCACTAAACACAAACAGTGTCAATCAGGGACTTTTGAGTGGCAGGTCAAATAACTTATTTGCTGATAAGGTTATACTGTATGTAAATTAGTTGATTTCCTTTAGGAGGCCATCAATTAAACTGTCAAATAAAATGAAAATGGAATCTAACCTGAAGCACACACTAACAACGTGAAGTTAACAGCCTTCAATTCTCCACTTCTGAAAACTCCCTCTGGGTATTGTTGCCATGGACGCCATTTAAGGGTTTCTAGTAAATTACCATATTTGCATTCATATTGCAAAGTTATTGATTTATTTCTGTCCTATATTCAAATTACTTTTTGAACAGGCTAGCGGGGTAACATTTTACCTCGTATCATTTTTGCTTTGAGTTTGAAAATATACTGTATAACCACTCTAAACCTCAATATTTCCCGCCAAAATAGAAGCAGTAGAGCATAAATGTGATCCTATAGCCTACTATGGCTATCCTTCCCTGTAGAACTATTTATTGTACAACTATTTATAAACACGGGAAGTGGTGGAAGACCAATTGAAGTGGCTCCCTCTGAGATCCAGTTGAAATTGACTTATCCATCAGCCCAGCCTACAAATTTTTGTATCGGTGACAGTCGGAGATATTGAACCCATTCGTCCGAGACCTTTCATTCCGTTATACCCTCTGTCACTCCTCCCTGAGCTACAACTCTGACCCGATCTGGCACTCCTTGTGATCTTCTCGCCATCTTAATGCATGTTATTTGTGGGTCACGGGGACCGGACCGGCCCACACAAATCTGCGAGCATTGACGCCCAGTTAAATGCATAGCATGTCATTAACTCATTTGCTCCCAATAACGTGTAAATACGTTTTTTTATGTTTTGTGTCCCAAAGACGTATTTATACGTTTTTTTGGTTTTTTTATGCGAAACCATACAGAAGGCTTTGATGCAGCCTCTCAACTGCAAAGAACGGTTGCAGAAATGGTAGTAATTACACAAACGGCCAGCAGGTGGCAGCAGAGCAAAGGAGATCAACCAGGACCATGTTGAAAAAAAAAAAAACTCGATTACCCACAAGTTTGAATAGATTTGTGAAAATTGATTAAACTTAGCTATATTGTAATGCTAATTGCTGCAAAACGGTAACAGATAGAAACCTACATTTTTTTCCTGATGAAATAAGAGACTTTAATCTTTCTTTTGATGGGTTCCATGATTTTACAGCAATTGAACACAATATTCTGTGGGCCTTGCAATATCAGTCAAAATTCAGTAAAACAGCCGGGAGCGAACGGGATTGCTTCTGTGAAAATGGTGGCGAGTGAATGAGTTAAGGTTCTGAAGCAGCAATTGAGCCCCAGACAATTACACGACCACCACCAAACGTGTTTGACTGTTCGTATGATGACTTTTTTCTGGTGTGTTACACTTAGGCCAGACGTAACAAGACGTACACCTTCGAAAATATTCGGCTTTTGTCTCCTCAGTTCATAAAATATTTTCCCAAAAGTCTTAGAAACATTCAGCTACTGTGTACTATATTGTTTGAGTAGGTAAGACGAGTCTTTACGTTGTTTTGGGACAGCAGTGGTTTTCACCTTGGAACTCTGCCATGAATGTCATTTTTTCTTCCTTATTGTTGAGTCATGAACACTGACATTTACTGAGGCAAAGGAGGCCTGCAGTTCTTTAGATGTTGTCCGAGGTTCCTCTGTGACCTCTTTCGTGAGTCATCGCTGTGCTCTTGGTGTAATATTTGCAAGCCGGCTGTTCATTTTTTCATGACACTGTAACTTTGCCTTAAAGTCTGCTATCTTTATATTAATACATAATGTAAAAATCCATAGACGGCCTAACAAACAGCATCTGTGTCATGGTGTTTATCCCCTTGAGCAATGGAGAGTTAAACACAAATGGCCAAACAACACATGTAGCCTATTCAGATAATATCACAATAGTCACAGGCATGTATCAGCTTTAAGAATGACTAATATTGTGGCGCCGCTTTCGACAAGTTGGGAGGCTTGGAACGGATTAGGGCATTTACATGGAAAATGCGTCTCTACCTACAAAATTTTCTACTTAAGAACTTTCTTCCAGAACCAAATTAATTTCGTAAGTAGAGGTACCACTGTATGAATTTGCTCTTGCATGATGTGTTGACATCGCAAAGTGAAGCCCATCAAATGCACAAAACCACAAAAAAATGGTCTACTGGTATTGTTGTATATGTAGTCAAAAAATGCTATTTACGTGACATGTTCTGATTCTGACGACTGACAATGTTAACATGTTAAAACAAAGACAACGTGCACTGACTTGTCATACTTCATTCATATTTATGTCTATGACACAGTAGCGATTGTAGATCTTTGTTTTAAAGGCGGTGTTGAATACTTGAAAGAAAACACTGAGAAATTCATGTTGTGTAAATGTATTATGTTTCTGTGAGAACATCTCCATGTTGTCAACCTACTAAGCCTGAGGACTTTTCACTCCACTGAATTCACTTTTTTTTGACAGCTCGCAATATTATATCTCATCCGTCTCGCTCAAAGATTGAAAAGCTTTTGTTCATGGTGATTTCTTCTAAACATTAGTGTGACGATAAAGAGATTTTGATCATGTAAAATGAAAAGTAGGCTGCACTAAAATCTATACTTTCTTGCTTTCCAACAAAATGGAATAAACAGGTTTGGAAAAACACATCGTCAGAGATATTGTCGTGATGACGATTTGACCTGGTTGAGTTTAGTACAACTACTGCCTTTTCTGAGAAAAGGACCATTTCTAAATAAATAAATAAATAAGTAAGTAAGTAAGAATTTAACAACAAAAAAAATGTTCTCAACTTCTTTGTTTACATTGTAACTTTCTTAAACAGTTACTTAAAGTCGACAGTCAGCGGTGTTGGTTTTCAACTACTTTATACCAACCAACTCCCTCCACCAGTCTAGTCATGAGCACGCAGATACCACAAGAGAGAAAAATATTTAGAAAGTGGCAGCGTAGTTTTACTTTTGATTATGTTTTCCATTATACAGCACATGTTCATTACAACAGCAGTTTTCACTTTTGTAGATTTGTGTCAACAATAGCTGCTAGACTAAATATTTCCAGCCCATTAATACCCAAGCCGATGAATCTGATCGATAGCAGCTGTGTTAACATCATTCATGCAAACGCAGACGAGCGCAATATATAATATCTCTTTCACTCTATCTATTTGCAGCTATTAGCAGACCTCAGGGCGCTAATGATCCATGGGAAGTAATCAAGTGGTGATCAAGGAAGTGAGGTTTATCTTCATCTGACAAATGGGATGGCTTCGCAACAGACTGCAATGACTGCAGTTTTTGGTGCCACAATTGAATATAAAGTCAAATTGATTAATTTAAAAGTTAAGTAGTGTTACTTTTTTTTCTATAATTTGTTCATTAATCTTTCAAAAATCAAATGGGGGTGTGGGGGTTTAGGACACAATCACCACCAAAGATTAACATAAACCCAGATGTGTAGACTGAGAAAAAGTTAAAGTGTGTACATCCTGTATTTAAAAAGTGCATTTTCCTGAGTGAAAACGGCATACTGGGCCTTTAAAAGTAGCACAGGTTGTGTTTGAGAAATCAACATAACTACATGCGCTAAAGTAAAGCTTATAATAAATGTTTGCGTATGACATTCAGAATATTTGCTCATGCCAAACTACTGGGGTCATTTTTTTTTCCCATTTTAAATTATGCAAGTAATTAATTTTATAGAAAAAGAGGAGGACGACGGTTTGCAGTGGATCGCAAAATATTGAAGGCATCCTCATAACAATAAATATCAAAAGACTCAACATAAGAGGTGCTCTTCAAATTTGGCGGGCAAAAACTTTGATAAAAAGCCTTTTTTAATTATGTGATTAAGCGTGATTAAACAAAATTCGAAGATGGGATTAATCTGATTGAAAATTTTAATCGTTTGACAGCTCTACTATCAGTCTACAATTTCCAAAAAGCTGCAGGGAGTTTTCACCTGTCCATCCAATTGCTAGACTAATTTTTCTCATAAGGGTCACTGGTGAACTGTAGCCTATCCCAGCTTACTTGGGTATGGTGGGGTATGTCTGTCAAGAGAAACAGACAAACTTACAGTAATTGTGAAAGTACAATTAAAAAAAAAAAAAAAAATGGTGTTGTTCTTGAAATCTTTAGAGGAGTGCTGCAAATATTAGCAATGTTAGCATAAACTGATTTTTTTTTCCTACCAAAAACGCAAATGAATGCAAACAACAGAAACACAAAACAAAAACAAAAAGTTTTGTATTGTTTTTTTCCACTTTTGCTCATCACCACCATGACCCAATCATGTCACGATGCATTAGATCCAAACCGCGTTAAAACAGAATCCCAAACCGCCTCTGTTCCGGGAGGCAAAAGGCCAGGTCCTGCGTTCAGCATTCATCACACAATAACAAAATGAATATTTTATTTGTAATTTTGCCACAGCCACTTCCTGTCTCCTGCAAAGTCCTGAAGAACAAAGCAGTTCTCCTGTTACCGATGGACATTTTAGACTACTGTACTTTAAATAGCAATGCACACACACCGCTGCAGGAAAGTAAGTTAAAAAAAAAAATGAGCAAGTTGACTCAGAATGCAACAAACGAAGGCCAGCGGGAGCTCACAACCTAAAACAACACAATTATTTTGTTTCCCTCTGTCAATGATCACATTCTACAGCTGAACCATCAGGGTATCAATTGATATGTGGTTATCGAACGTAATTATTGTTAAACGTACACTAAGGGGTATATTCACTAAGTGTGCGCTGCGTCCGGTAATAGCGCGAAATATTGCACCACAACTGCACCCGCAGTCTGCGCCCAGTTACCCACCTATTGACTAAGGATATTGCTCTAATCATATACCGGCGCAAACATGCCCACAAAACTGACAGCTTGGAGCAAATTGGAGAAAATGGAGAAAACAAGGTTGTTATAGTCACAGTTGCGAGAAAGATGACATTATCAGAAAGCGAGGTTGGACCGAGAGTAAGCGTTGAGAGCGCCATTAAGCTGTACAGAGCAGAGAGGATGAAAACGACATCATTCATTCATAAAGTACAAATTATTGGTGCGGTAGTTTTAAAAAAATATATTTTCAGAGGTTGGCGTGGGCGTACAGTATGCATCTGGCACGTAAGAATGATCGTAAAATGCCTCCCCGCCATTGCAGATCAGCCCGGGTTATGTTATGCGTCCTAAAACAAACATGGAAAAATTTCCCCCTCCCTCTCTCTCTCTCTCTCCTCTCTGCGTGATCAGCAAAGTGACGTGCACCGTGCCACATGCACTGCTTTCATGATCCCGGGGATCGAGGTTGCGACAGGTTATTACATGCTTTCCAAAAACGTTATTTGCGTCACGCAAACTCGGTGTGGCTATTTGCGCTGACGTTAGTGAATTAGACGCTGTATATCAATGAGTCTCATTTGCATTGGGGTGGACGTATTTTGTGTCAAATGTAAACAAATGACCTAATTTACATACGCGCAAATAACACCGGTGCACCGTGGCGCAATCTGGTTGGCAGTGGCACTTTTTGTGTGTGTGTGCATACTGTAGTGGGACACATGTGCGTCAGATAAGCCATTTGAAGTCCTCTGGCATTAAAATATCCCACAGCTTTTCCACTCTTTCCCACTCTTTTGACTCAAGGGAACAGCCGAGTGAGTGGCGACAGCTGCAGAGAATCTTGTCAAGACTAAAACAGGAGGAAGGAGACCACCAAGATGTTACAATCGACATCATTGCAGAGCAGAGGTGATTGATGTGTTTATGCGCCTACTGGAGGTGGAGATAACCTTAAGATGTATGATGTTAAATCAGTGGTTCGTTAACCTTGTTGGAGATACGGAATCCCACAAGTTTCCTATGTGCATTCACCAAACCCTCCCTTCTTTATTGAAAAATAAAATGGTTTTTTTTTTTTCCTTTCCCAAATTCATGACGTGAGAGTTACCTTTCATCGAATATGGCTCTCTTCACGTTTAATACAGAAAGTGTTGTGTTTTTGTATTCCCCAGCTTCATGCAGCTTAACACTTAAAGGAATTAACCATCTGTTGGCCAATGAGGGACCAAATAAAACAACCATCGCTGCTTTCTTAAGATGGAACCCAGGGGCAGTAGTTACAATGAAAACAGCAGAGGCCCCAAAATTGAACCCTGTGGAACACCACACATTCCATAACACATGTGAATTCATATTACACGCAATCATCCGACCACTTTTGTTTTCTTACTCGACTTAGTATGACAGGATGACAATAATATCAACTCATCAAATTCATTTGAATGAATTCCCGAGAACTCTAAGACGCTGTGGAAACACAATTATAAATTCCCTGCTGAACTTTACAACCAAGAACTCCCTTTACCCAGAACTCAAAGATCCTGGGCTTGTTGATGGAAAAGCCGCTAAAGCCTCATCCTAACCCCAACCATTCGTCCCAAATCGACATACATGATATAACACAAAAAATGAACACTAAGATCTTTACTGGACTGTTAGCTCAGTAAGTTAGACGTTCTGAGTTCAAGTCTCAGTTGTCACGTTAAGAACTACTGTGTTAAACATAATGGTGTCGTTTACTTTGCATACTGTAAGTGTGCCTTATTGGAGTATTCCTCACCTCATAATGAGCGACCCTCTGGGACTCGGAGATGAGCTGAGCACTGCACACTTTGCAGTAGCTGTCTGTGAAAAGCCCTTGGTCCACTTCTGTAGACTTCATCTGTTGAAAGAGACCACATGTTAGCTTACAGCAGTGCTTCTCAATTATTTTCTGTCAAAAAAAAAAAAACTTTAACCTTCAAAACAAAAATATATAAAATTTAAAATAATTTGTGCTGATTTTTTTTGCTGTGTGCAAAGCGCCAAGCGAATGCGCCCTGCGCGCACTCTGCTAATAATGAGAGCGCCACTGCCCCCTAATGGAGTGGAGGTGCAATTGCACTTTATTCTAGGACAGAAAAAAATAAAATAAAAATAAAAAAAATATAAAAAAGCATGTTCTCCGAGGTCAAACGCTCTGCCCTGTGGGGGCGCGGGGGGCGCCCCACTATTTGAGAAGCACTGGCTTACAGGAAAAATACTTTGTGGCAAGTAAACCTATTTCAAAAGAATGGCTTTAAAAAAAAAAAAAAAGTTTTGTTTTTTTTTGTTATGTTTTTGTTTTTGTTTTTTTTACTTAAATTGGTATTCCATTAGTGACCCTCCATCAAGGTTAAGTTATTTTTATAGTGTAGCTTTGCTAAAAGACAAAATAAATGTAAAATAAAAGCCACATTTGGTCATAAACACCAAAGAGTTTAAGTTTATTTTCATTTGTGGGGTGTTTTTCAACATTTTCTTAGTGAATAATGCATGGAGCCTAATGTAGGGTTGGGATTTTTGGCCTTGGTGAACTTCTCTACCCGACTGGGTCGCATTGCTGGTGGAAAAGTTATTTATTCACTTTTACTTTCACTTTCAATTCAAGAGAAATGAATCCCCAGATCTACTTTGGGGGTCTGGGAGCAGCAAGGCAACCAAGCTGTAACGGAGCAAGTAAACAATAATCTTGTTTCATAATTTCAAAGCTGTTAATATTTCATCAGCCTCTGCATTTAAGTTAGTGACAAACGCTGAGCAGCTTTTCCATGAAATGGCTTGGAAAAAGACATTAAATATCAAACATCCGCAGAGGACCAGCATCCCACGGAAACTTCAACAACTCAGACAAAATTCTATTTCTAAATAAATGACTAACAAAGATAATGCATTCATTCTGACAACTACAGCACTTATTCAGTTTCCTGGGGAATGGTTGAAATAACTATTACATTATATTACAAATTTTGTTACATTTTGTTTGAAAGTAAAAAACTGCTACTAAGTATTCAGGCTTCAAATAAAGAGTCCCCGTAAAAATAAAAAATATTCAGGCTTATCTTAAATTAGAGCAGAGAGAAGATTGGAGGCTAAACTAAGCTACAGTATTTCTCAAAATGTTTATTAGCTATATTCATCCAGTGTTTTTTTTTTTTCCCTGCTAGTATCTAATCCTCACCTTTTTGTAAATACATGAGCAAATATTTGACACTAACTGCTTAAGTAAAAGTCTCTTGTCATTTAATGATGCTGAACATAATGGACACGATACACTGTCGTGTAATGGATGCTGTAAGCTGTGCAGGTTGTTTTCCACATTATGCCCTGATGAGTAAATGTGCAAATAAACTCTGCTAAATGAGGCTTGGAGCCGTTCCTTATGTGTCGGTGTATAATTTAATCATCATTACTGTATGTAATCAGAACATCAGTTGTCAACATCATTAAAGTCACCTGCTGTCAACACAGAACGGTTGTCAAAGGTCATTACAGAAGGTGGCTTTTTGCTTTGGTGGAAGGCAATGGCCAGCGCTCCTCATCTTGACAATCAAATTAGCGGCAAGCCAGTTTGACTATCACACTTAGTCAACGATGTTTAGCGCGCTCATCAGCTCGAGGCAAATGAGTCAAGGCATGAGATGCGGGCTGTGGAGCAGCGAGTGGCCAGCAGATGTTGGGGCAATGAACGATCACTTGTAATTCATTCAACTTGGCAATGACCGGCTTGACCGGCCTTTTGTACGAGGTGTCTCGTTGGCTCTCAGTTCCAATTACTGACTTCACACGGCTGTAGTACTGTTGTGAAATGAGATGACCGACACCAAGGATGCATTTTAACAACCAACCATGTTCACATCATTGTCATTTGCAGTTATACCAGATTTCCGGTTTCACTTAGGAAAATTCACTTTTTAAATGTCGGATTTAAACAACCTACTTCTCAGTCTACACATCTGGGTTTATGTAAACGTTTGGTGGTGATTTTGTCCTAAACCCGCACCCCATGCCTGTATGTTGCCATTTTGTGTTTGTTTTGTAAACAGCGGGACGTTTCTGTGGAAAGACAGTGTTTACACCCCTCCAGCCAATCGCAGAGCGGGGGGGTGGCGTGTCGCAAACGGGGCGGGGCAAATTTGCCGGCTGGGTGACGTCACTCCCGTGGCAATTTGAAAGCACGCACGGATTTTTTTTTTCACTCACTCATTCACACATGTAAGCTTCTGTGAGTGAGTTAGTGAAAAAAAATAATAATAATCCGTGCGTGACGTCACGCAGCCGACAAATTCGACCCGCCCCTTTTGCGACACGCCACCCCCCGCTCTGCGATTGGTTGGAGGGCTGTAAACATTGCCTTTCCACAGAAACGTCCCGCCCTTTTCGCTGCAGTCTTTTGAAAAAAAAAAAAAAAAAAAAGTACGGGGAAGCAAAACGCGCATTTCAGTCTGCATCAGACATTGTTTAGCTGTCATCAAAACAAGGTGGTGCGTGCTGCCAGCTCAGATTATCACAGCTCGTTCTCAAAGAAATCCTACGATCCATCTCAGCTGTCCAATGAAAGAATAATGAGAGATGGAAATAGTGGGGGAGGACAGGGGAAAAAAAAAAAAGTGTACAGATTATGTTTAACATGACAAGTTATGGAGTATGTTCTTCAAATACCGAATCAAGATGGTGAGAGGTGTTATTTACAATATTTGAAAGTAGATTGTACAACAATTTAATGAATGTTAATTAAGAATGGCTCATACTGCTTGTATTTAAGATCTCAGAAGTTGAACATGCAGTCCAAGAAGCAAAACTCAATTGAACCAAAACGGGGCCCTCTTGTGGTCTGTAAAAGAAGTGAGGTGATGAGGACGCCTTCTTTTTTGATGGTGCAATGACTTTTGATGGTAGCTAAAATGAAGTTCCTTTCATCACTCCTCTTATCCTATTTTAGGATCACAGCAAGCTGGTAAATTACAGTGAGTGGTGGAGTACACCCGGCACTCGTTTCAGGCAATTTCAATCTAGTCTTTTTTTTTTTTTTCATTTGTTTCAATTCACAACAAAAGTTATCTTTTAAGTACTTTCAACATGATGAAGGTCTTCTTGACCTCGGCGTGAGACTCTCACACATCACGAGAGATGAAGTTAAATTCAAACAGTAGTTACTGATTCTCACAGGAATCAAACATTTTTCTGGTCATATTGACATAATCCACTGTAAATGGTGGGTATGTAAAAATTAGCGATGTTCGATACCACTTTTTTTCAGACCGATACCGATACTCAAACCCTCAGTACTCACCTATACCGATACCAACTGCAGATACCAGTATTACATTTTGACAAATAAAAAATACAAAAAATACTAAAAAATATTTTAAAACAAATATATTTCCTTTAATTTTGACCCAAAAAAAACAAACAGCACAGTCACTCTTCAATAGTCTTAACGCTCAAAATAAAACACAAAAATGCTCTTTTTAGTTTAAGAATCACAATTTTTAAGTATTTCCAAACCGGTGAAGTTTTGGTGAAAAACTGCTGCAAGCTATAGCGCCACTTAATGGCAAGGAGGACTCACTTAACGTCTTCCCCCTCTGCCATCGGTCGCTTGCACTCGTCTGCGTCACGAGTACTCGAGTACTTGAGAAAAAGGCCGGTATCGGCCCGATACCGATACCTGGTATCGGTACTCGCCCATCCCTAGTAAAAATAAATAAATACATAAATACAAAATAATGGAAGCATATTATCATACCTGTCCTTTCTCAGTATTTTGCTACTTAATGGCAGCCATTTGAGAAAATTTCAAATTTTTTAATACCAATGTGATATTTCGTTCAATAATTATATATAAACCGAATCTACCTAATAACAGAATAGACTCCCTACATTTTGTCCAGTCCCGTTCTTTTATAATTGACAGTAGAAAAAAATGGAGGTTTGCCAAAATACAGCCATTTCTCCCATGGACTCTGAAACTGTGTTCAATTCGTATAAAATGGGGCAATGATGTCATCTAGCGGTGGTTGGGCATCAGTAAAGTTGTTTCCAAGTTTGATATTTACTGTGGAGCATAGTCAGATTAGCCCCCATTTATCCCCGCTCTAAAAAAATACAATTGACAAGTATACTTGTCAAAGGCAGTGAATGCGTGGAAACTCATAAAAATAGCTTAAAACGAAAATCTGAGCATACAAAGGTGAGCGAGGTGTATCTCTGAGGAAGCTGCGTCCGCCCATCAACCTTTTAATTCATTCACTGCCTTTGACAAGTATACTTGTCAATTGTATTTTTTAGAGCGGTGCTAAATGGGGGCGAATCTGAGCATGCTCCACTGTAAATATCAAACTTGGAAACAACTTTACTGATGCCCAACCACCGGTAGATGACATCATTGCCCCATTTTATAGGAAATAAACACAGTTTCAGAGTCCATGGGAGAAATGGCTGTATTTTGGCAAACCTACATTTTTCTGCTGTCAATTATAAAAGAACGGGACGGGACAAAAAGTAGGGAGTCTATTCTGTTATTTGGTAGATTCGGTTTATATATAATTATTGAATGTAATATCACGTGAGTATTGGAAATGTAAAAATTTTCTATAATGACTGGCAGTGAATGAGTTAAATGTCACCTTGAGACAGTCATGTTGTCTTCCACCTTCAGGACTATTTTTTACTATTCTATTGTTAGCATTTTAATTTAACGTGCTGGAGAGTTTAAAAAAAATAAAATAAAAAAAAACGATCAAATATGACAGAATTCTGCCCAGACCGTTTATAAAAGAATCCACTGGGAAAACAAAGACCAAACAGAAGAGAAGTGGTGGGTTGCTTGCAGTTCTCTGCTTCGGTGCCGTGAGCTCCACCTGCATGATCTTCTTACTTTGAAAACATGTGCCACTTTACTATAGCAGCGCCAGCGCGCATGCAGCACCGCAACAACTCGCCGCAAACACGCACCACTGTCGCCTTCATGCAACGCGACAGTCATGCTTGCTTTTCCCCTGCGGTAGGCTCTCCCTTCAATCCCACTCGTTTGCTCTGCACGCCTCTTGTGACTGATAAAAGGGGGCTTTGGAAGAAAACAGTACCTGTAACTCTACGCTGTAACTCTGACGGAAATGTGTCGGGAACACCGCCAGCTGATGTCGTACTTGAAGGGTAAGTAGGTAATCCATGAACCGGAGCTGCCAGGACGGCAAACAGAAGTGAGCGGGAGATGCGTCGACTCCCAGCAGCCGGATTGTAGTACAATGAATCAGGCGCTACGCCCCGCCCACCTGCTCTCCTATTGGCTGCAACTGTTCATCAACACGCGCCAGCCCAGACTTCAAGTTGCCTCTTACGTCACTTTGAACGTTGTTAAAATTCAGGCCAAGGTTTATGCTATGCATTCTTTCTACAGTGTTCCCTCGTTTTCCGCTGGGGTTAGGTTCCAAAAAAAAATACCCGCAATAAATGAAAGCCGCGAAGTAGTTAGCTTTATGTTTTACAATTCTTATAAATGTTTTAAGGCTCTAAAATCCCCGACCGCACAATTTATACACGTTTCTCATTGAGGCATTTACATGTTCTCACATTTCTCTCTTGCTCAAACATTGATAATGTTCAAACCTTCATAAATTTTATAAAATGGGTATATTACTGTAAAAAAAAAATATGCAAAATTGCACTTAAAAAAAATCCGCGAAAAGTGAACCGCGTTATAGCGAGGGAAGACTGTATATGAAACAAAGTCAGAAAGGGGGGAATCTCTAGAATGTGTAATTTTGTGGAGATATGCTAATCTTGACAGCCTGACAATACTTTTTAGGCATGCCATCTTACATATCTTACTTTTATTTTTGCATATATTTATGCATTAATTATTTGTTTTTTGTTTTTTTTACTTTGCACTTAAAAAATTTACACTATGTGGTTTTTTTTTTAATTATCTTGATCTATGTACTGAACAGGAGAACCTCTCCTATTTTGTTGTACAATGTAGAATGACAATAAGTGGCATTTGGTTAAATTTGAAATAATATATATTTAATACAAATTTCCACTACTATACTGATTTGGCCAGTTTTTTTCCACCTCAAACTACTGTGGAAGACGTAAAAAAGTTGAACTGAACGCATCAGTCGGGAATATAACTATAATGAGAGAATGTGGGAGAAGCTGTCTCACTTTTTTGGGATACTTTCTGTTCTTTGTGATTTGGAATGAGCACCGAGTAGTCAAGATAAAAGGACGCAAGATCAAGTCCAGGCTCCGGCCTTCCTGGGTGGAGTTTGCATGTTCTCCCCGTGCCTGCGTGGGTCTTCTCCGGGTACTCCAGTCTCCTCCCACATTTCAAATACATGCATGGCAGGTCTATTGGGCGCTCCGAATTGTCCCTAGGTGTGCTTGTGAGTGCGGGTGGTTGTTCGTCTCTGTGTGCCCTGCGATTGGCTGGCAACCAGTTCAGGGTGTCCCCCGCCTACAGCCCAAAGCCAGCTCAGATAGGCTCCAGCACCCCCCGCGACCCTTGTGAGGAACAAACGATTAAGAAAATGGATGGATGGATGGATGGATGGATGGATGGATGGATGGATGGATGGATGGATGGATGGATGGATGGTCAAGATTAAGATGGGGACTTCCTATCCAATTTGTGTACATTTTTAGACATTTTCAAGTTTACAGTATCCGTCTCCAATTCCTATTCAACAGTACAATTTTCTTGCACAAACCATCCAAAATGTAAAAATTAATTAAAAATAAATAAATAAATAAATAAAACAAAATACACATACAATATTAGCCCTAAAGCTGACTCATAAATGATCTCGTAAAATATAGTAGGCACTTTTTTTTGCTCTTCCTAAAATGTTCACATACAACAAAAAAACATCATCACAATGATACCATAAAGAACGCTTTGTATAATTTCTCTTTGAAACCCTAACATTTATATATTGCATCTGCAGAGCACAGTTATCTTCTCAAGAAGTGACCAAAATAAATTTATTGTTGTTGTTGTTGGAAACAGTCACATTATTTCTTAACTGTGATAAGCTTTGCTAAGGTTGTGATGTGTTGAAATTGACGTTTTCCCCTCCAAAGCAATTACAAAAAGTATTTGCGGCTAATAACTCACAAATTATTAATCCCGCGGGCACCATGAGTTCCACTGCATCATGGTCACTGGCAATGTCTGCGGTGGGAATGCAATCTAACAAGTGCCTCATCATCGAGATCAAAACACAAGAGAGTCAAGTGAAAAATCGAAATATTGGATCCAAGAGCAAAAAGCCGAATCTCATCATTTAACGTCTTGCACTAGAATGAGTTAAGGCAGTGAAGCTGCAGTGCAACACTTGTATTATTTATCAGCTATGATAATTAGAAAAATCTCACTTTCGCTCGCACTCCTGATTATTCCAACTAGGTCAGAATTCCAGGTCAATCGCATTGGGAATTCAGGGAAATGAAAATCTGTAAATGTCAGTGCAAATGTCTTTTCTTTGCCCTTCAGCACTGCACCCGTGGTCCAGATGGTTCAAAAATGCCGAAAAGCTGCCTGCAGCAGAAAACTTGGTGGCTGTACTACAACTTTTCAGCATTTCGAAACGATGGGGCTTGCCTTTGCCTGACTGACTTGGAAGGCAAAACTGGACCAGTTAGTGAATTGCAAAGTCTGCCTCAGCAGCACGCTGGCCTTGCGGCTGCTTCCAAAGAGCTGCAAAGAGGATGTCACACATTAGAAGTGAATGCCACTTCACCCCGATTTGGACATAATTTCTAAAATCAGAGGTCCTCCTTTTTTTTTTTCTTTTTTTTTATAGCAAAGCTGCATCATTAAATTTGCAGTGCACTTTAAACGACGTTTGTAAAAAGCTACAAATGAGGAATGAAAACATGACAGAAAGGAAAACGGAGCAGCGACTCGAAGCGCAGCCTTTAAGGACATTCCTAAAAGGTTGTGGATTTATGGATGAAATCCCTGCCTCTGGTAAGAATATAATTCCACTGGGCTTCCTGGGGAACGCAGCAGGAATGATTTCTCCATAGACAATGAATCCTCACCTAAAGTTAAAGCAAACGGGGCTTGAGTGGAGACATATTCATTCTGATCTCAGCAGGCAGCGGCGGTTATCGCTTCCAAACGAGCCCCATTTGTTTGTCGGGATTCCTCAATGCTGACATGCGGCATACAAGATGTTGTGTCTCTTTTTCAGTTTGAGATGACACACAATGTGCATTGTCAGCGTTAATTTAAAAGCAACTAAAGGATCAGAAATTGTCACTAAAAAAATACAAGTACTCAAAGAGGTGCACATTGTGCGGAGCCCCTCTGGTGTCAGGGTCTGAATTTTTTTATTTTTTTTTGCTAATCTGTACCCACAGTTTAGTAAACCCTACCAACGGTTTAGCTCTTCTTTTCATCTTGTAGACTTATGTATTCAGTTGATGTGTAATGTTGCGCTTGTGCCACTGTGAGACGCTCGAACACTTTTCTTCTTTCTTTCTTTTACTTCCGTGTTTGGACTGAAGGCTGTTGAAATGCAGACGTGTTTTGTTGTGCTCCGCAATTAATAACGCCATACTTGGCTAAAGAAACGTCATCTTTCCCCATCAGCCATTCATCCGAATGCATCGTTAAGCTGCCAAAACTAGTCTACGGGTTAAGAAAAAAAAAACAGCCGTTTGCTGCTAATACTGCCATAATCTAGGTGCACCTACAGAAGTAAAATAATTGTTGTTGTATTAAACAAATTTGGTCCTCAAGGGCCGGAGTCCTGCAGGTCTTGGATGTTTCCCTTCTCCAACGCAGCTGATATATGATCAGGTCTTCAGCAAGCTCTGCCTAAGCCTAGAGGTGGGAATCTTGGGGCACCTCACGATTCGATTGCGATTACGATTCAGAGGCTACGATTCGATTATAAAACGATTATTGATTTCCCCCCCAGGCAGCAGAAAAAAAACAATGTATTTTTGTGCTTTTAATGTTTCGTACATTAGTTACAAAAATAGTACAAAAGTCCTCTCAGGCCTACATAAACTACTATTTCAGTATCAAGTTAACAGTTCAAAACAGTAAATAAAATACTCAAGTCCTCATTCTGTAACAACAGCTTTTAAGTATATTCAGTCTTCAACAGAATAAAACATAGCATTGAGCAAAAATATATTATTTTTATCCACTCAAAAGTGCACTGAGGTATAAATGAAAGACAATGTGAACTACTACTTCAATACAAATGCCTAAAAAAAAAAAGTGCTTTCCTGCTTTTTAAGTTGTGTAAAGATGAACATGTAAACATTAAAGTTTCTCAGAGGTACAAAAAAAAAAAAAAAAACCTCAAGTGCTTTTCTGCTTTTTAACTTGTGTAAACATGAACGTGTAAACATTAATGGGATCGTTCGGCTTTTTTAACATGAATCTCAATTTGATCCTCACCTCCCGTGTGTGCGATCAGCACTGACTTCGGCGTTGGACGAGAGGAAAATAGTCCACCAAGCTGGCTGGGGTCTCGGAAATAAAGCGTTTTTCTTCTAAAAACTTTTTGTTTTCAAAAGCGTGATACATTTACACCACAATACTCTTTTCTGAATAAAGTCAGACGCCATTACCGCCAGCCACTACTTTTCTGTTCGTTCGTTCGTATCACTGCGCGGCGCCCTGTAGAACGCTAACCGACGCACTGCAGCCAGCTAGCTGATACTTCCGCCTGAAGTTGTTTGCCTTTTCGGAGCAGGTCTGATCTCACGAAGAGGTGGGTTGGTCAGCTCAGCCATGCTTGTTGTTGTTTTGAATCTCGAGGCGTGAGTTGTGGATGTGTACTCTCGGTCCGTCCCAAAAAGCGTCCCGAAGACCGCGCGCGCTACTGCGTTTCAGTTCCGCGTACTTTTCGCTCGTTTCGCTTCCCTTGGCATATTTATATAATCGGAATTTGGACGTTTGTGAATCGTTCTCGATTGTTCCACGGCCGAATCGTGAATAATCTAAGAATCGGAAATTTTGCACACCTCTACCTAAGCCTGATAACGATCCTGTTGATTGAAATCAGCTTGTGTTGGAAGAGGGAATCCTCCAAAACCTGCAGGACTCGGGCCCTCGGGCCCCCCCCACCCCCCTGTACTAGAAGATCAATATGTATAATTACGTGGACGTGTATTGGCCGGTTTCCTCAACCACAGAGCCGTTTTGGTCACAACCACGTTGACGTTGTTGGTCCGCTGCCGTCATCTGAAGGCCACCAGTATCTCTTCACGTTGATGGAACAAAGAAAGAAGGGGCACGCTGACCATGTGCATTTGTTGTAAGATTTTTATAAGACCTCAATTCACATGAAAATAAAAACATTTCATGGTCGAAGAGAAACCGACAGCAGTGTTCTCAGACAAAAAAAAAAATACTTGTGTTGTTTTCAAAGCACTTTAAGTCTGCACTCATTTCAGTCCCTCATGTCCGCCATGTGGTCCTGAACTAACTGACTTAGCCAGTGGCAGGACTCACGGAGGGGAGCCATGCTGCCTTTTTGCTCTCAGGAGGCTTGCTTAGTGCAGGTTCCCACATTCTCTTGGAGCTTCACCTTGGATCTAAAGACAGAATTCAAGTTTTCATTCACAATCTTAAAATAAGCTTATGATTTCAGTGGCTTGTGATGTCCTTTCCAAAACTAATCACACTCAAATCAACTATAACAAGGTCTTCACTTTTCAACTGACATCCTTTGGCTATTTCTGTGGAATTAGATTTTTTTTTTTAAATACTAAAATGGTTTAAATCTCAATAGCAATTAGGGATGTAACGATATCCCAACATCACGATACGATATTATCACGATGTGAAGGTCATGATACGATAATTATCACGATATTGTGGGGGGGGGGCCGGGGGGTTGGCAATATGTAAAAAAAGACAACAATATTGTAAAAAAAAAAAAAGAGCTCATACTAAAAAAAGCACAATATTGTGCTTTTGTACATAACAGCAATGCATATAAACCACCTACAATCTATAATAACAATATTGAGGCACTTACTTGCTGATGCAAGCACACATTGATCGCTTCACAAGCAAATTAGGTTCCCCTTCATCTGACAATTAGCATAGATTTTAAACATAGAAGGCCAAAACATCCCTAATGAAAATTAAATTGCACTAATAAACTAGCCACTAGAGGGTGCTAGAACTGCACAAATGGAAATCAACTGGACTTTTTTTTAACAGATGTGTTCCTTTTAAATATTGTGAACATGACGATGACGATATTGTGGCAGTTTTAATATCACGATATCGCCCTTATCGTTACTTCCCTAATAGCAATATACCAATATTAAACAATAATACACACACACACACACACACAAACACTGACCTGTTATGTGCCATGTGACTCTTGACCAGGTGACCAGCTGCCAGAGCAGACATGAGTGACAGTTCCCCAGCCAGCACAGTGGCACACACGACTTTGGCAAGCTGCCTGGCATTCTCCCCTGGACAAGCCTCACTGGCCCCCAGTACGCCCAACATCTGGACCGTGGACACGCGCACAAACAAAATTTCAGAGTCTCCTCCTTTCCTTTAACCAGTGGTTCTCAACCCTGGTTGTCGAGTACCTATTCCAGCCTGTTTTCTATGTCTCCCACAAGCAACAGCTAACCAGAAAGCTCTGCATAAAGCCTGATAACGATCTTCACCTGTGATATGGAAAACAAGCCGGATAGAAATACTTGAGGACCAGTGACTAGACTGTCGTTCCGAGCTGTCAACTTTCCCTTTGGAGCTGGGATGCTGTTTCCCTCTTGTGGATACATGTGAAATTGCATTTAGTATGTTTTTTGTTGTTGTTTGTTTGTTTGTTTGTTTGTTTTTAATGCTGCTGGACAGGGTTACGTGCTAGAGGTTATTAATTTGATCACAGAGGCTACGGCGCGGATCCAATTTTACCCCAGGCCGCTTTTGGCCCCAAGGCCGGACTTTTAACATGTCTGAGCTACATCATACTAATGCCACGCGAGCATACCTGAAGGCAAGCTTGTTGAGGAGGCAAGTTGGTTCCGCCCCCAACAGTGCCGAGCTCGATGGAGGGCATGGTGCAGCTGATGTAAAGGTCTTCGCCTGTCGGGCCTGCCACCTCCATCAGGGTGATGCAGTTACTGCTGCTCACTGACTGGGCGGGGTCCTGGGGTGCACACATAAAGGTACACTATGAAGCTAGGATTGCAATTAAAATAAGCTGAGAGTGATAGAATGTTGTTATTTACCTGTCCACAGGCGATGTAAATGGCCGATACCAGGTTTGCTGCATGTGCATTAAATCCACCAATGCTGCCAGCCATAGCCGATCCAATTAGGTTTTTATTTACGTTCACATCCACCAGAGCTTCTGTCGAGGTCTTCAAAACCTACAATACAGTCGTCAACCTAAGTAAGCACCAACAAATCTATTTTCTACCCACAACCATTCACACATACACAATGACATCCTCACTGTGTGTCCTGTATAGTTATTTAGTGGAAATGAAAAATAAATAAATAAAATTTAGTGGAAATGAAATGACCTCTAGATGCATTCCTTCCTTCACTTATGGTTTACAGTGTTCCCTCACTATAACGCTTTTTCGCTGTTTTTTTTATTTTTTATTTTTTTATTTATTTTTTTGTGCTCTGCGATTGGCTGGAGGGTGTAAACACCGTCTTTCCATAGAAACATCCCGCTGTTTACAAAACAAACACAAAATGACAAAATACAGGTTGGGGGTGTGGGGGTTTAAGACGAAATCACCACCAAAGATTAACATAAACCCAGATGTGTAGACTGAGAGAAAGTTAAAGTGTAAAAGTGTAAAATGTTAAAG
This sequence comes from Festucalex cinctus, assembly GCF_051991245.1. Lineage (NCBI taxonomy): Eukaryota > Metazoa > Chordata > Actinopteri > Syngnathiformes > Syngnathidae > Festucalex > Festucalex cinctus. The sequence goes on along the minus strand of NC_135415.1, from coordinate 27,272,003 downwards.
TGTACCGGCATACTGGGCCTTTAAACTTACCTCTCTGACAACGTTAGCAGGGATGGTAGCCTCACAGACTGCCGATTTTCCTCTGCCTTCTATCCAGTTCACTGCAGCCGGTTTCTTATCTGTACAGTAGTTCCCACTGACAGACAAAACTTGCAGGTCTGGAAAGTGTTGCTGAAGTTTGTTCAAAGCTTGGTCTGTCCCCTGCAAAAGGGAACGACATTTCAGTGTGTGGTACACTTTTCCATGCCAGACCGCTTTAAACGATGTCGCGCCAAAACTTGATTGACACTGACATAATGAATCTCGCACGTAAATTTCCTAGTTTACCTTTGAGATCATGTTCATTCCCATTGCATCCCCTGTCTTCGAATGGAAACGAATGTACAGATTTCTTCCAGCCAGACACACAAGCAGCTTCTGGAGGCGAGCAAATCTGCCAAAATGTCACCCACGGATGTGCTTTATCACAAAAAACACAACTTGCGGATGGATCATGTGTGTACGTGTCGGCAATAACGCTCAGTTTACCTGCTGGTGTTGTCAAATGCTTCTTTGATGGCCTGGAAACCATCTCTGCTCTCGAGCCAGGCTTTCACTTCAGCAGCCCGGCAGGCAGAAGGAAGCCTCACCACGGGTCCTCGGGTCATGCTGTCGGCCAGGATGCGACTCCTGGCTCCGCCTCCAAGCTACAGATTGAAAAAATCAGAGCCTGTCAGAGACAGACACATAATACAAAAGTAATAACTGGCTCCCTTCTATTCTTTCATGCTTCAAATGATAATGATGTGAAGAGGCATCCATTCATCCATTTTCTGAAGAGCTTATTCCTCATAAGGGTCGTGGGGGTGCTGGAGCCTATCCCAGCTGGCTTCGAGCAACCATTCACACTGAGTGTTCAATTAACCAACCATGCATGTTGATTGTCGTGAAGAGGTGACCTAAACACACACACACACACACACACACACACATATATATATATATATATATATATATATATATATATATATCCATCCATCCATTTTCTTGACCGCTTATTCCTCACAAGGGTCGCGGGGGCTGCTGGCGCCTATCTCAGCTGGCTCTGGGCAGTAGGCGGGGGACACCCTGGACTGGTTGCCAACCAATCGCAGGGCACACAGAGACGAACAACCATCCATACTCACACGCACACCTAGGGACAATTCGGAGCGCCCAATTAACCTGCCATGCATGTCTTTGGAATGTGGGAGGAGACCGGAGTACCCGGAGAAGACCCACGCGGGCACGGGGAGAACATGCAAACTCCACCCAGGAAGGTCCGAGCCTGGACTCGAACCGGAGACCTCAGAACACATATATATATATATATATACATATGGGTGTGTGTGTGTGTGTGTGGGGGTGTGGGGGTGTGTGTTTAGGTCACCTCTTCATATATATATATATATATATATATATATATATATATATATATATATATATATATATACATACATATGAGGTACAAATTATATCAAAAGTCTCCAAACTGGTCTCACAAAAGATATACAGTTGTACCTCAGGTTCTGAATTACAATAATCCGTCCACCCCTCCATCGCAAACTTCCAGACAGCACCATCAATAAGTGAAATCTGCAATATTTTAACATAGTGGTATAGCTTAAAATATAGTGGACCCTGGCTATTCATGGAGGCCAGCCCACGAATATTGAAATTCCTCAAATAATTGACCCCCTATAAAGATGCATTAAAAAAAGAAAAAGTGTCACTTTTTTTAAGTTTCTTAACCACACTAAAAATAATATAAACACATTTAAATGGAAAGCAAGAGCAATAGATAAAACAATTACGATACAGACAGTGTCCCAAGTCCTCTATGTATTTCCAGCACACAAATCACAACAAAATCTAAATGAAAATATGTGGGGCTCCTTCCCTCCCTCCTTGTGCTGGTACTTTCAAAAACCGCCAAATTTACCGCAATTGCCCGACATCCCCGATTGGTGCTGGCCACAAGGCATCCCTCCGTCGTTGCCATGGGAACTTGGAACTGCTTCCCGTCCAGATGTAGCGGCCCAGCCACGCCCACGGGCACAGGCATATAGCCAATCACATTCTCGCAGCAGGTGCCCATAACCTGCAGGACACGGTCACAGCTTTGTAAAACCTGCAGTAAAGAGGACTCGTGTTGACTGTGTGGCATGTGAGCGATCTCACCTTGGAGTAGTCGTAATCAGTGAATGGCAATGACGAGAGCGCAGAGGGAGAGGAAAGCTTTGCTGATATAATTTGTCTCCGTATGGCCACACCCCTCTCAGGCCTCTCCATGATGGCCTCCAGTTTGTAAGCAGGAATGTGTTTGGAGTTGACCAGCATCATCACCTCAGCATCGCTCAGGAAACGAGGCCCTTGCTGTAAACCGACAGAACATTCTGTGTTCGCCTTGGGTGCTCCGAGTCCCGCACCGCCCCACTGTCATATGGTGTTCCACAAGGATCTGTATCGAGGCCCATTCTGTTCTCATTATATTTACTGCCCTTTCGCTCCATCCTTAGAAAACATGGAATTTCTTTTCACTGCTTATGCGGATGACAGTCAGATCTATTTCCCGCTTAGTAAAAAGGACGCTTTCTCATTGAGGCCTCTTTTGTCCTGTCTGGAAGAAATCAAAGCCTGGATGGCTTTAAATTTCTTGAACTTCAATGAGAAGAAAACAGAAGTTATGGTCTTTGGTCCCAGCGGCTCTTCTCATCCTTTTTTTTTTTTATTTATTTATTTATTTTTATTTTATTTTTTAATAAAAAAAAATAAAAAGGCTCTTCTCATCCTGCCGACTTGTTGTGCATTTCCAACATTATGAAAAGTTTATATATATATATATATATATATATATATATATATATATATATATATATAATCCAGAATAATACTTTTGTTAAGTACGAGTCACTTTTAACTTTTAAGTACAATACAGTTAATTTTTAGGTACAGGTTGTTTTTTTTTTTATTTGTTTTTATTTAACAGTTACCCCACGCTGAAAAGATTTACCAACACTTCATTTGAAACTTTAGCACAGATTTCTTACCTGCGGATTGCTGAGAATGGCCACACATTCAACAATGCCTCGAGGCTTCAAAGGGAGGTGCGGTTCTGTGATTTCAGATTTGAGCTCTTCTCCTTCACCAAGAATGAAGACATTACTTGACCCAGGATCTTTAACAGGGCCCAGCAGTGGCCGGATAACCTCATCTCGAAAAAGCAACGAGAAGAAGTAAATTCAAATTGTGTTTGAAGCATTCTTGGGTTGCAATCTGGTTGACAGCGCAGTTAGCACTGAATTTCCCCATCTGCGCGTGCTTAGTGGATTACACGCTCCCGGATTGCTCCATTTATACCAGTTAGCGCCGCGCTAGGGATGTAACGATAAGGGCAATATCGTGATATTAAAACTGCCACAATATCGTCGTCGTCTAAAAGGACCACATCTGTTAAAAAAAAAAAAAGTCAGGTTGAGTTCCATTTGTGCAGTTCTAGCACCCTCTAGTGGCTAGTTTATTAGTGCAATTTACTTATGAGGGATGTTTTGGCCTTCTATGTTTAAAATCTATGCTAATTGTCAGATGAAGGGGAACCTAATTTGCTTGTGAAGTGATCAATGTGTGCTTGCATTAGCAAGTAAGTGCCTCAATATTGTTATTAGAGCTTGTAGGTGGTTTATATGCATTTCTGTTATGTACAAAAGCACAATCTTGTGCTTTTTTTAGTATGAGCTCTTTTTTTTACCATATGGTGATCTTTTTTTAAATATCACCAACCCCCCCACAATATCGTGATAATTATCGTATCGTGAGTTTCATATCGTGATAATATCGTATCGTGATGTTTGGATATCGTTACATCCCTAAGAGCCCTAAGAGCGCTAAATGACTGTAACTGAGCACAGACATACTTATATCTTCCCGTCCCCCAGCCGTGGTGGAAGTCAGACTTTGCGAGGGTGCATGAGGTTGCAGGAGATGAAGCGCCTTCCTGCAGCAAGTCTCTGTGGCCTGTCGTGGAGCCAGGGGCAGGGTGGACATCGTGATGGGGTTCCTTATTGATAGGGTTGATTCCATCTCCACTTGCTCAAAGAAGATGTACTTGATGGCCAGAAGCAGAGCCAAGGACAGGCAGATCACCTGCTCAATATCCATGGTAACCATTCTGTAAGAAAACATTGGTAAAAAGTTCAATATTGCTTCAACCAAAAGCATTTAGTGTCACACTTTTTATTATATGTATTTTGAAAATAAAAAAAGGTATTCAAGTAAATTCAAATGAATCTGTAGGGATGGGAGACTTAATGAGATTTATACATTCACACCAGAAAAAGTTATTTGGACCACTTGTTTGGTCCAGGGTGGCACGGTGGATGACTGGTTAGCACGTCCTCCCAGTTCTGAGGACTCGGGTTTGAGTCCAGACTTCCTGGGTGGAGTTTGCATGTTCTCCCCGTTCCTGCTGTTTTACTGGATTTTGACTGATTTTGCAAGGCCCACGGAATATTGTGTTCTATTGCTATAAAAGCATGGAACCTACCAAAAGAAAGATTAAAGTCTCTTCTTTCATCAGGAAAAAAAAGTATGATTCTATCTGTTTCCGTTTTGCAATTTCATAAATTTTCCCCCAATCTATTTAAAATTGGAAGTAATTGAGCTTTTTTTCTACATGGCCCTGGTTGATCTCCTTTGCTCTGCTGCCACCTGCTGGCCGTTTGTGTAATAACTACCATTTCTGCAACCGTTCTTTGCAGTTGACAGGCTGCATCAAAGCCTTCTGTATGCTCTAGCATAAAAAAAACACACACAAAAAAACATAAATATGTCTTTGGGACACTTAAAACATTTAAAAAAACAAAAAAAACAAAAAAAACAAAAAACGGATTTACACGTTATTGGGAGCAAATGCGTTAATTCTGACACGGATGTTGTTTGCCAATAATTTCAATACACACCATTGAAACACTGTTGTCGACTTTTTCCAAGTTGGGAAACATTTGTTGGACATTGATTTTTGTCCTGGTGTGTTGTTTGAAAGAAGATGGATTGTTGGCGTCCATTTACCTGGTGAGGTAAAAATGCCACAGCGGTATCTCTGGTTCGATCCTCCTTGGGGACAGGTGTTCTTGATCAATGGCACCCTGTGGAATTCCCACTGTAGCATTGAACAACAGGGGCTCAGCAATCCACCTACTGTGAGCATGAACCATAACAAGGCCCAGAGACTGCACACAAAGGCGATGCACAACCCATCAAGCACGTTCTCAGAATGGAAACAAGAAACCAACTGCAAGGAAACAGTAAATAAACACAAGTAAGAACGTACGAAATGTATTACCATAATCATTTTGACTCTCTGGGTGACAGGATTTGGTTTGTTATCCTGCTCTTCCTCCAGTACCCGAGAGAAGTGGCTCAGCTGCCAAATCGGATGGCCTTCCTGACTCTCACGAGACAGCTGCAGGAAAACCAAAGCATTACGAACACAACTGCAAACTCTTTGAGTACATAAAAATCGACTGAGATAAACTGAACTCTTACCTCCAGCACCAGTGACACACATGCAGGGAAGAATGTCATGAATACAAAATAGTTGGCTAAAATGGACATGCAGCCGAAGCAGCACATTATTTCTAACTGTCGAACACCTGAAATATACAAAGTTACAAACTATTTTTACCATATTTTAGTGATTAGACATTCAAAAAATTTACATTCATAGAATAAATAACATATAATGACTCATTATGAATCTAATAGTGTATTACCACCCAACACAGACTTATTTAAATTTATTTACTTTACTTTAAATATGACAACCTTTATTATTTCAACTGGAGGAATTCACATTGTTTTAGCAGTAACAGTGGATACAGGAAATAAGAAAATAGCATGCCAGAGAATACATTTGTAGAATAAATACATTGCACAAAATAGTAATATGGGCTGGCCATTACTAAGCTGTCCAACCAGCAACGTTATGTTATTGTATTGCTACTTGTTAATTTTGAAGGCTAAGATCTGATCAATCAAATTGAATTGTTTTCTTTACTACAGAATTGGTAATGGTCAAGAAATCCATGACACCATCATTTGAATGAATTATAGAAAAGTAAACTGGAAGCCAGTTGTACTGATTTCATTCAAATATGAACTGTACTTTTTTTTTGTTTGCACGATTTTGCACTAAGACGTACATACATTTAATAATTCTGACTTAAGATTTGCACAATAAATTGTGTTTGTTATATCATTATGTATTCAATCAATTTATAAAGGAGTATATAAATAACCTATTCCGAAAATATTCATTTTAAAAATATTTTTAGCCTTAATTTTACATCATAATAGATCCCGTTTACCATGAGGGGGTGTAATTGATTCAGTGATATGAATTTTGGGCCATATAGTGCAGATCAACATTCATCCATAGATTTTCAACACCACTTATCCTGTTCACGGTCACAGGGCGCTGGACCCTGTCACAGTTGAGGTCAAGTGAAAAGCAGACAACAACCTAGACTGATTGCCAGTCAGTCGCAGAGCACTCAGTTTACCATTTTGCAAACAATCTTTTGCAACTAAACCCCACACTGCCTGCATCCAAGTCAGGCGAATGTATCGCTACTACTACAGCATCAGTGACCTCACAAATGATGATTCCTAATCAAATTATTGTAACACCAGCTCTCAATCTCAAGTCATCAGTTAAGTTTATTTTGCTTTCTGTACTCAATCAAACCGAGAGTAAAGTCAAAATAACAGTACCTGACATAGTTCCCACACCGATCACTAAGCACTCCACCAGTGCATCTAAGGTGAATGTAGGTCCCAGTACTGCCATACCTCGAGCAATATTCTGCCTAACTTCGTCCTGAGGGAACATTGAAATCCAAAAAAATCAATCAATTATTCATTTTATTAACACATTCACTGCCAGCCCAAAAATGCATCATTTGGCGTCTTTTTCCGTCAATGGCAGTGAATGAGTTAAGGGATCTACTACACACGTTTTGTACCTGAGAACTGGAGCTAAGGGCAAACTTGGCGAGAGCACATGCTTTGGAGAGGTCAATCAGCAGCAGAAAGAAAGGCAGAGCCTCACTGGAAGACACGCCAGAAAAAATAATAAACCATTAAAGTTTCTCAAATGGAGATAGTAGTAATAACTGTATACTACATTAAAAAAAAGAAGAAGAAAAAAAATCCTTACTTGAGGCCGGTCAGCTCTTTATCAAGGAAGTGAATGACCACTGTGCTGAATACAAAGCTGGAAAAAATTGTGAAAAGCCCTGCAATGCCTGGGGAAAAAATGAATGTGGCAAAAAAAAATAAAAAAATCACATACAGAACACATTTTAATAATAGCCCTCGTGTATAATATCAACAATTCATACCCAAAATATATTTGGATCCCAGTTGTCTTAAGTTCTGGAATTGGAAGTAAATATAGACGATGGCAATGCAACGGGTGATGGTCAGGATGATGATGTCACTGCTCAGAATTTCCTGTTAAAAAGAATGTACATGTAAATCAATCAAAACAAAGTTGACCAGTGCTAAAAAAAAATAATAATAATGATAATGATACAGTGCAGAGATGGTACAAAGGCATGACTCTACATTAAGCCTTTTCGGGTTAGTCAATATTTTTTTTCAAAATTCTATAATAGTCGGTCCCTACACGCGTGTTATTTTACAAATTATTCGTTCTTTGATAATGCAAAGTCAATGAATATTCTGCTTTTGAGGTCTCCTGAAAAGGTTGATCACAACATAATACACCAACAGAACTCATCACTTTATCACCGCAAGCACGACGCTATAACAAAAATAATATAATAATATACGATAAAAGATAATAAATGTCATAATTCATAATAAAAGATAAAGTCACATAATAAAAGATAACTCAGTCAGTCTGGAGCCCCAGGGATTCTGCCACCATTTTATTACTATTTTTTTTCGACCCCCCCCAGGTCCTGTCAATGAATTGTAAAAACCAAACGGCTTTTTCGACGCCAGACAGAGCAATTTTCCTGGGGGGGAACCCCGTTTAATATTTTCAGGTAGATTGCGTCATCGCATTTACTCACCTCATCTGTTTTGGGGCAGTCAAAGTTCCAACCACAGATTTGGTCATTCCCAGTGAACATATTCATGGACATCATACAGACCGTGAGGGTGACGGTGCCTACGATGACCTCCCAGGCATGGGAGGCCACCACAAGTCCGTGAATACGGAACAGATGGGTCAGCATGGTGGAAGAGGACTGTTGAATACCAGAAGAGGAGAACCACAACACTATGAGAAAAAAAAAAATCTTGTGTAATTTTCCATACACAAAAACAATTGAGAAACATCTTAATCTGTAACTCAGTGGTGTCCAAACTACGGTCCGGGGGCCATTTGCGGCCCGCCGTCCATTTTTCAGTGGCCCGCGACATATGCTAAAAATAGCATTTGACTCAGTTCAAATAAAATAAAAACAAAAATGTTTGGAGATGGTCAAAGTAAGAAGGGAGGTATCGGAAAACAGGTGCTATTAAAGGTTAGTTTAGTTAACTAAAACTAACGAAGACATTAAAATTAAAAAAACTATTTTGTTCACGAAATAAAATAAAAACGAAGATGCTTTTTAAAAAAGAAAACTAACTGAAACTACATTTTATGTTTACAAAAGTAACTAAACTAAAACTAACTATAATTATAGCAAAAATGTCCTTCATTTTAGTATTTGGTAATTAATTTAATGCATGAGCCTTTAGGGATGATTTCAAATGGGATTTTTAGTAGATTTATTTTAATGTTGGCTACATACAAATGTATGTATGTTTTGTTATTACAATAAAAGTCTACTAACTTTAGTGACGTTATTGAATTTTAAAACACCCTTTAAAGGCAATTTTATTATTCAGATAATTACACCCTACTTCAACTCACAAGTACATACCAATACAAATACTATCTATACAAGAGTGACCTACCTGTGAGCGTCAGCAGATTGGTGGAATGGGAAGAGATTTAGCGATAAAGGCTGCTCGCGTCAAGGGGAGAGCGAGTGGGCTGAACTTGAGCCTCCCAACATGAGTTAACATCCAAGTTGAGCGGATTCTGCAATTAAAGAGCCCACATGGAACCATGGCACGCTACTACATCATACGAGGCCTGAGCCAATCACGGCGCCCACCTGCTTCAATGACGCTTTCTCTACGCCCCGTTTCCTTGGTGACGCCAGTGTGGGCGTGGCCCATGTAAGGACTCCTCACTGCACCACTCTCTCTTTCTCTCTCTCTCTCTCTCTCTCTCTCTCTCTCACGACTGATTATCACAGTCAAATCAACAATCTGTACAGATTGTCGAACGAGCGTATTCCGAACAAAGGTGCGGTTTTCAAAGAATAGCAATAAATAACACGGCAAGGAAAGAAAGTAATGCAAGTGTCATTTGACCCGTTTCATTCTGTGTGTCGCTCATCTTCACTTGACAGTTCTCTTCTCTGCCGGTTGTAGCCTATCGAATCACGCCGGCACGTCAACGCAGTTTCTCCTGTGACGTGACGGCGTCGGAACGGAGATTGAAAAGTTGATTAACTGTAGTCATGCAGCCAAAACGAATTTCACACTCCATGTTGTATGGTTGGCAGTTGGCACGGACGTATAAGTTGATAGACTCAGTTGGCTCTCACGGCTGAAGCTATGGAGGACCAAAGATGCCAAAAATTCAAAATAAATAAATGATTAAATAAATAAATAAATAAATAAATATGACTAAAAGTGAAAATAAAGACGGATAAAAAATGTAATTCGAAAATTATTAATATATTATTAATTAGTATTATAAAAAATACATATAAATGAAAATAATAACTACACATATATATTAGGGCTGGGAATCTTACGATTCGATTCGATTACGATTTTTGGGTCTACGATTCGATTCAGAATCAACTTTAGATTCTCGATTCAAATGATTTTCGATTTGAAATTATTTGATTGACAAATGATTTCTGCTTCAATTTACAGATATGCACAACGTTGTCATGATATACTCCAGTCTGCTTTGCAAGACAAAATGACAAATAGAGACATTGAAGTGTATTTTTTTTTTAAACATTTATTGATTTTGTATTGTAAGTGCCTTTTTCCACAAAAACAGCATGTTGTTATTGTCTATTACTAAAGTTGATATGTATGTTTATGTCTTATTCTTGGACTACATAATGTATTACCATTGTCAGTATGAACCATAAGAATGTGATATCTGTTACCTATGATCACATCACCATTATTAGCACTTAATAATTCAGTTAATGATATGCCATCATATTGTCTATATATTGATAAAAATAAAAAATAAACATTTTTAAGATAGAAATACTGTAACTTGCAGGAAGTACTGTATATTTGTATTTTTATAGATTAGAGACGGGGGTGGGATTAAATAAATTTTCTTCTTCCCGCTCCCTTTCAAGGCAGAATCAAATTTTCCTCTCTTTTCTCTTATTTATTTATTTATTTATTTATTTATTTATTTATTTATTTATTTATGTATGTTCATATTATGAAACTACAGTATGACTTGCTGCTGTGTTCAACTCTTACACTATTGCCTGGGGTTAATGGTTGTTTGTCCCTCTTGCGCCGCTGGATGGCAACGTTGTCCTACTAGTGGATATTATCGATACACTCGCTTTTAGGAGTGTTTCACGTCGACAACTCGTGAGAGGGAGGTCGAGTATTTCTCAGGTACTTTTAGCTGATGATTTTCCACATTCAGACGGTGGTTACTCGAGAAGAAAGTTTAATAACAGCAAGTGAAAATCGCCGAATTTATGTTTGGCTAGCAAGCTAGCTTTCCAGTACAGTACTGTAAATGAGTGAACATGTAAACAGCTACGATGAAGTCTTTGCATTACACCTAAAGATCGCAATTGAGCTTTCTCGCCGATAGATAGCAGTGTTTCCACAGTTTTGCCTTCTACGGCTCTCAGTTTTGTCTAGGTAAACGCTGGTTTAATTAAGTTTCTCACCTGTTTCACAAGCTACACATCGCTAGCTTTCAAATTAAACCCATTTTGGAAAATCCGACGAGCAAAAATTCTAATTATTTGTTTAAAGTGTCCAACATAGCCATTTTTAATGGAGAGGCTATTATAACTTTGGGTGAAGTTGCTGCATTTGGTGGCCTGCCTTTGCCACAAAAACAAAATGACGTTAAGTCTCCAACCCTCAAAATGAGACCCATTTTGAAAAATCTAATTGACAAAAATTGGAATATATTGAGTTCAAAGTGTCCAACATGGGCATTTTTAATGCCAAAAACACTTTACATGAGTGATTTTTAATGGGAGGAAATAATTATGTATTATGTGTATAAGGTGTTAGTTTAATTGATATCCACATCACCGTTATCAGACTATTGTAGTGATATACGTAACATTTTTTGGTGGACAAATCTGAAAATTCTGACTGTCTGGTGCATTTTTTTGCCATGTTACCTGCCCTAATGCAGTTTATAGGTTAATTTTTTTTTTATAATAACACAATTGCACAGCTCCAGCTCGATGGAAGAATACGCTTGTAAATCTTCATTCATTCGTCACGGTTTCCTGACAGAAACAAAAGATCCAGATGGACGTTAAAAAAAAGTGGCTAAAATTGCAAATGTTTTAAACACATTTATTTTGTCAATATCTTGAAACCAGGTAACAGACAGATGCCAGCCGACGTGCAGCGAAACTAACATAAGATCAACCTGGTAGTTAACTAAAACTAACTTGTTTTACTATCAAATAGAGAAACCTGTACGTATTGTAATTGAAAAATTACGTGTATTGATCAATACTGTGGAAAAGGTTTGGCATTGATTGAAGCACTGCAAAAACATAAGATAGCATGACTACAAAAGCAAGCTAGATGCTTTTATCGTCAGTGGAATGTCTTTTGTCAATTTTAGACATTTTATGGGGGGTGGCAATTATGACGGATTTGTCTCAAGAGTCATGTCATGTCTCAAGATCAAGCCAAGGAATGATCTGCCCTTTTCAAAAATTAAATCATGTTTTTGTTTTGTTTTGTTTTTCCAGAAAAATGCAAGAGAATGTAAAGACAAAAGATAGTGCTAATATGAAAATTCTCCCAGCAACGAAGACATCTTTGACAGGTCTAAATTGTCTTGCAAAGTGTTTTGCATATTATTCACTAGGGATGTAACGATATCGAAACATCACGATACGATATTATCAGGATATGAAGGTCGAGATACGATAATTATCACAATATTGTGGGGGGGTTGGCAATATTTAAAAAAGGTCACAATCATGTAAAAAAAAAGAAGAAGAAAAAAAGAAAGAAAAAGAGCTCAAACGAAAAAAAAAGCACAATTACAATCTAATAAAAATATTGAGGCACTTACTTGCTAATGCAAGCACACATTGATCGCTTCACAAGCAAATTAGGTTCCCCTTCATCTGATAATTAGCATAGATTTTAAACATAGAAGGCCAAAACATCCCTAATGAAAATTAAATTGCACTAATAAACTAGCCACTAGAGGGTGCTAGAACTGCACAAATTGCAATCAACCTGACTTTTTTTTAAGAGATGCGTTCCTTTTATATATTGTGAACATGACGACGATGATATTGTGGCAGTTTTAATATCACAATATTGCCCTTATCGTTACATCCCTATTATTCACTGCTCCTTCATTTCAGTTGCCCTGATCATGTACTGCATTTACATATCGCATAAAAGTTCTCCAAATTATTTGAGTATGTGATATGAAATTACCTGAACAGTAGAATACTGAAGCGATATTACTGGTGCGAATGATTACCATTGACGATTATTTTTCCCTATCCACGGATATGGCAGGTAGAACTCTGGAAGTTGTGAACCGTAGGAATCGCTTTGGTGAAAGTTTGCTCCATAAAGCTGTACTTGGTGGAGATGTTCAGCTGCTGAAAGACATCCTGAAGCTTAGACCAGATGTCAACATGACTGACAATACAGGTAAGACGCAACGTGAAGTCTAGACAGTTTAAAGCAGTCCATTTTTTTGTTACATTTTATCTTGCTCACGGTTATAGCGTATGTTTTCCACTCCCAGGACGAACAGCCCTACATGAAGCTGCTCTACGTGATCAGTATGAGGCTTGTTCTTGTCTGATTAACGCTGGTGCTTTGGTCAACATTGGAACACGCAAGAAAGTTACACCTTTGCATGAAGCCATCACATTTGGCAATAAAATGGTACTTTAAAAAGACTTGATACACTTTTCATTTCCAGTAAATGCATGAGCTGGTTTTGGTTTCACTACAGATAGTGGAGCTGCTTCTGAAAAATGGCGCGCAGCCCCCGTTGGAAACTACGGAGGATGAAACTGCATTCGGCATTTCTGAAAAACGTTCTCGTAAAGTGCGGGCGGCTAAAACAAAAGCGAAAGGCAAACTGCTTGTTGACACCGGAGGAGAAATAGTAGGTATGAAACGTTTTTCTTTTTTATGACTATGGTTCGGACTAAGAACGTCATTCTTTTTTTTTTTTGTTACATTGAACAATCAAAAGCTATGTATACATAACATGAAATTATATACTAACTGTGTGAGAATATGTAAACTTCACATATTTTATTCATCTATATAAGCAGGGTCTGTTGTTTTATAGCAGTCGACCCTTTGGTAGGTCGGCATCACAACTGAGTATTTTCTTCCTTTTAAAACTAATTCTTTTAAAACGATTCTGTTTTCCCCCACCAAAAGATAGAACGGAATTATTTCCTTGCTGGTTTGCAAAAAAAATAAATAAATCTGTTTTATGAGAAAGTTGGTTTTGCAATAATGTAATTATTTATTCAGATGAAGAGTCTGAATATCAATAAGCACGGAATATTTGTTTTCTTTATTGTTTCTTGTTAAATACAATTCTGCTACGATTTAGATGAATTTCACTACAAGCGTTTGAGTAGTTTTATTGTCATTGAAGGTTTGTAATTAAAACATGTCTCACATTAATAATGTGGTTTTCGTGATGATTTAAACAAAGTGTGTAGGAGCCTAAATTCTAATTTTGAGTTAAGTAATATTTGGATAAAGGTGATTTGAGTTTATTATGATAAAAGCCACAGCATTGTTTATTCAGGATCTATTGTATTGGCTTGAGACGGAGGAATCTGTGTGGTACACAGAAGTAATGAGGTCAGGCAATATGAAGTAGAGCGACACAGTTTTTTGATCTCCTAAATCTCCCGATCTCAACTCATAATCTTCTCATAAACTCTTTAATTACGTCTCTTTCGCTATTTCATTTGTGAACTTTTGTACATTTGATTTTATTTTGACGAAAGTGAACAAAACCAAGACGACGAAGCCGCGGATACGAAACACGGAAATGAGTTTGGAGCGTCAAGCTGAAGCTTTACTAATTACGAACCTACACAGTGAATCAATCCACACAGAATTTAAAGCATAAAAGTGGAAACAAAAAAAAGGACTAGTAATTGCTGCTTGGCATATTAAACAATTATCTACAATCATGTTTTCAGCTACACTTTATACATGGTGAGAACCATAATTGACAGTTTTAGTAGTCCACCGAATCTACATCTATTTTCAGCTAAAATTAAGTATGTTTCTTTTCCAGGGGAAAAAGTGCAGATGGAAACTCAGGACATGTTTGACCCAGTCAACACTATTTGTTGTGCCTTTGGGTGAGTGTAATGTTTCAGTGACTGATCAGCAAAATGTAACATTTTAGTTATTCGGCTGATCGTGAGTAGAGCTGTCAAAATTAATTGATTATGAAATTAATCGACAACTATTTTAATAACCGAGTGACCGTTTGGAGCCATTTTTATTTTTTATTTTTAAATTGTCCAAATCCTCTGATTTCAGCATATACTGAGTTTCTGCAGTCCTTCATGAAAGAAAACTGCTGTGCCAAAAAGGGGGTTTAAATGGTTTACTTAGTTTAACTTAACAGTCCACTCACTATATAAAAGATGTTGGGGTAGTTTTGTTAAAAAATAAATAAATAAATAAATAAATAAATAAATAGATAAATAAATAAATAAATAAATAAATAATGTGCCGAGGTATCCGATCGGAACTCTGAATCTGCAAATCTCAAAATGAGGTAACTCGGATTGGGGTCCAAAAAAAAAAAAAAAAAAAAAGTATGATCGGGACATCCCTACTAAAAAATATTTGATAGTGAAGTGACAGCACTAATCGCGAGGCAGCCTGTATAAGTGTCAGATTTAGAAACATCACTGATGGTGATATGGTACTTATGCCAGATTTCAGTGCAGATGATGTAGGTTCACTTCTCTGATGGGATCGTTTGAATGTGAGTGTGTCTGTTTCTATTATGTACCCTGTGATTGAATCGCAACCAGTAGTCTATTTTTTTCTCAATATGTGGCCTGTGATTGACAGGCTTTTCACCAAGTCAGCTAACCTTACCACAATGCGACCGCAAAAAAAAAAAAAAAAAAAAAAAAGGATATTCAATAGCTGATCTCAAACAAGAATTGTTCCAGAAAAGGCTAACATTATACATTTTTCTTTTGAAGGGAAAAGAGTGACAGCCACAATCAGGAGTATGAGACATCCGATGACGACTCTATAAGCCTATTACATGGCATAGATCCTGTCCAAAGCAGAGGGACAGTGGCAGGCTTGGAAAAACATCATTTAGCTTTGGAAACTGTTACCAAGGAGCAGAAAAACAGGATGGAGATAAGTCCACTAAAGACTTCTTCAGGGACGGAGCAGGAAAACTTGACAGACTATAAAGCAGACTGTGGTGAGTGATGATCAAACACACCTAAAATGTCACTTTACTATATGGGCAGAAACACCATATGTCCAAATGTAGTATATTTAATATTTTATTTTCACAAAACAATATGTCCCGACTTCATCTGTTATGTTTATGAAGCATAAGCAATTTAAAGTGTTGAAAATATCTAGCTTGAAACAAATGTATTAATGCTCTTGAACACTCAATAACAAACAAAAATAGTAGGGTTAGATATGTTTGAGTAGGCTTGTTTTGTTAAAATTGATTAAAAGGTCAATTGCAAAAAAAATCATGTTTTGCGTGAATTCCAACCTGATTGGACTTTGCTCTCCCCCAACAGGTGAAACGTCCACTTACTGCCATAAACAGCCACCGTCCCATTTGAGCATCTATCCCACCCAAAGTGACAGAACAGCAAGTGTAGAATCAGTAGATGCTATAATACCTGCAGAAATTCAGATGAGAGAGAAAGACACCATGGCTGATAACGTGAGTGTGTAACTTGTGCTATTTTCTTGCTTAAATGAGGTCATATGACCACAGTGGGAAATTTGATTTCATAATTTTGTCTCCATTAAAAGAGTATTTGCCATTTGATGTGGCCTGTGAAAAGTGCTTTCTTGATAACTTATCATTAACTTAAAACATCTTATCTCAGTCTCTCTCCGCCTGTCTTCTCATCCCTGTTAAATATTTTTTTCATGGCGTCACTTGAGGGTCTGCTACGCTTGGTGCCTACACTTCATAGTCATACAAAACCCCTACACCACCGAGCGAATGCCCCCTGCGCACACTCTGCCAATGAGAGCGCCACTGCCCCCTAATGTAGTGGAGGTGCAATTGCACTTTATTCTAATGCAGTGTAAAAATAAATAAATAAATAAATAAATAAATAAATAAAAAAGCATGTTCACCGAGGTCAAACACGCCCCCCTTGACGAAGCCTCGCGCCCCACTATTTGAGAATCACTGCTGTGTTGTGATGTTATTGTGTTATTATGTTGTTAAATGTTAATTTTGAACCTCGATTGTGGCACTTGTCCAACCCTTTGCCCATGTGGCACCACCATCTTGGCAAAGATGTGCAGCAAAGCATAAGCTGAAGATCTCTTCTGTGCCCTGCTAGCCCATTAAGGAAATTGGAAACACTGTAGATGGCTTTCAAATGGCTTTCTGCTTCTCAGTGTTGTTGAATGTCATTTGATCAGCCTTGGGGTTTCACATGTCCTATTTGGGAGTCTTTAATTAATTGGGTTTTTTTTTTATGTTTTTTTTTTTTTTCTCACAACTAAGTGGTGTAAACAAAGTGTTTCTCTTATTTTTTCCTCTCATTTGCCAGGTGACGTTCTCAGAAAAAAAATTGTCTCACCCCCTCGGTCGGAGGGCTGCATCAAGATGCTCTCTTCAACATGACAACAGTAGTTTTACTCAGGAAGCACTGACCACAGGTCTGCTTTCACTAATGCTGACATGTTACTTATTGGTTGCTCCACTCACTTCCTGTCTTTGCGACTTCCTTATCGGCAACTCAAAAATAATTGTCTAACTGTCAAAAAAAGCAAACAGTGAAGTATGCCAGGTTCTATGAACATCTTCAATGACTGTAATTTGTAATTTTATTGAGTGGATATCTTTTGTGTCTTGCAGTGCCAAGCGACAAAACACATATCATGAAAATCAAGACGGTCCGTTTGCTGGCTGATGAAGAACTGATACCAAATGCTGTACTCGACGGCTACTGGGAAAGGTTTTCACAGAGTGATGCAGAATTAAAATGGTAACCTCTCCAACTGTCTCCAAGATTTGATTTGAGGTGTCTATTGTTGAATCCGAATCAATTTTGATTTGTGGCCTCATCTCTTGGCATCAATTTATTATCACTGTTTTGGGTTTGCCATTTTGTCTGTTTAATTTTTCAGTTTTGTTATCAGCTCTTTGAGGTAATCCAAAAAATGTGTTTACAGTTTAAGCATGTTGGGGGGGTTTTCCCCCAAAAATTGTATTTTTGGTGCTATGATCCTGAGCACAAAAAAAAAAAAGAAAAAAAAAAAGGCTTCATCAGAGCAAAACAATGTCCTTTTATCCACAAGGGCTTTGAGCGACTCAGTTTCCTGTTTTTTTCAGTTTTGTCAGTTTATTTGGATATGTTTTTTGGTCAACTTCTTCTCATGTAGCCAAATAAGCTACCGAAATTATTTGAAACAGAATGATGCACTAAAAACTGACATCTTTGATAAAACTGCAACAAATGGGCAGAATTAATAAACGGTGAACTGAATTTTGGATATAGCTCATCTTTGGTTGTCCTACTGCTTTGTGGTCTTGCCTCGACAGTATCTATGATGCTCACTTGGATCAGTGGTGTAAATAATAAATGTGTACATTGTGCAGTTGAAGGTAATGGAAGGCTTACTTTAGCAGGGTTAATCAGTAGATACCTGTATGAATTTGCACTAGGATAAACATATGAAATATTAAGTCTTTTACTGCCACACGTTCTAAAAAAAACTAAACAAAAAAAACATTGCGGGCCGATTTCGAGCATTTTAACTCAAATTTAAAGGCAAACAAGAATATTGTGTGCTTTTACTACATATACAATGTGGGTACCAAATGAAAGATCGCATTCCATTCTTTCATTACAAAAAAAAAGTATGTGTCTATCTTATTCCGTAATTTGAATGACATTTAGCGAAAATTGAAACGAGAAAGGAGAAAATAAGCTTCTTGTGAAAAGATACATTTTCTCCACAACAGTGACTTTGACACTAGTTTTTTTTTTTTTTGAGTGACGCTCTGTGAATTAGGTTTAATTTGACAAAGGCTTTGATCATTCACATCACCCTTGAAAACATTCTATTTCATCAGATTCCATCATGCTTCATTGTAATTTCATACACCAGCATCCCATTGAAAAGGGAATGCTGCCATCTGCTGGCCATAGTTAGTGGGTGTTTTTGATTCCACAACTGATTGACCAGGTAGTGCTGCACTTAGACGTTGCACTGGCCATTGATTAAAAAAATAATAATTAAAAAAAAATGGCGGCATACATCGTGATTTTACTAAGCGTTATTTGATGTATTTGGCAGTCAAAGAGTTAAAAAAAAAAAAAGACTTGAAAAAAAAAATCCAAAAATTATTGCAGCACAAACAAACAAACAAACAAAAAATGCATCGTAAAAAACCAACACATATGACTGAACCCTGTTTTCTATGTGGTGTGGGGCCTTACTTTATGCGGGTCGCTCACCAGCTTAGATAGAAACCGTGTGGCGAATGTGTAGTAATAGTGTTACAGTGTTCTGTGGTTGTGAGGGCCGGTGGGCGTACTGTTCCCGGGACTCCTTCCCCACCTACCCACACTCCCTTCTCCTCCCCTCCTACCCCCATCACTCCGCCCTAAACAGCCTCCAGTCAACGATGGAGCTGCAGACATAGCAGACGGGACACACACTCGCCCTGTTCTGTCTCAACTTTCTTCACACATGGGGAATTTGTCCCGCTGGTTCGCCTCACAGTGTGCTGTCATACCAACAGACGACGTTCAAGGTAACTGTGCACGACTCACTTTATTGTTCAGTATTTTACAAATGTGTTTGTCCGGGACTGAGACCTGTCATGTGGCATATTTATCCATTCGAGGTAATTAAGTCGATCCCAACCTAGAAATTCCACGACTATGTTGGATTTCTCTATGGATTTGGGTGACCCTTGAGAACCATAATTGGCCTCTTCCTCTTTCTCCTTTTTTTGCCACATGCCTCAGATTAGGAGAATGAGATCCTCCTCTGAACTGGCACACTTGCTCCATTCTGGGCTCTTTGCGTTGACTACAAAGCAAAAGCATCGATTTCTGAGGCTTTATGGCGACGCTTGTCTTTCAAAAAGAAATCTACATTGCAACCAGCATATCCATGTTTGCTGAATTTTATTGGCTTCAATACATCAATCAGGAAGCTTCAATTGTGAGTGGCTTCTTCGAAAAGTAAAAGAAGGAACTTTTTACGCACATGGTGTTCAATGGCATTTTGTTGGGCCACTTGAGCAGGACAGCAAAAAAAAAAAAAAAATTACGTTTATTTAAAAGAAACAAAAAAAAAAGAAAAGAGTGGGCTTGACGCCACCGTGCGTTACAATAGCTGTTCAGGGTATACAAAAAAAAAAACAAAAAAAAACAAAAAAAAACAAAAACATTCCCCGCCAAAAAAGGAAGAAGAAAGTACCCATCTCTACAAAAACAGACATGCCACACTGCCGATTGTTACAGCAGCTTAGCAAAGCTGGTGACAGGAAACATTGATTCAAAATAGGGCGTCAGAACTTCCTCATTTCACAACCGATTTTCAAGCTTATTTTCTGGTCAACACCAAAGCATGGAGGATGGTTTTAGTGATGTCCACAAACACGTAATGCGGCAACACGTATATCTATTTATCTATTCAAATCTCTGATAAGCGTGTGCGCGCACGTGCATGTGTGTATATTGTATATATTAGGGGTGGGACGGTACGGCTAAACCACGATTCGATACTGTGACGATATTTGGCTCGCGATATCTCCGATTTTTGATATATTGTCAAAAAAATAATTTTGCAATATATCACGATATGTGACTGAAAAAGCCAGCAAATGCCCATAGAAAGGAAAATGTCTAATTATGCATTTATTCAATGCCAAAACTATGTTCTGCATTGTGCCTCACTGCCTCTTAGTCTTTTAACTGTAAACATTGTAAAGTGAGACAAATTAAAGTGCATAAACATTTATAACATAACACTGCACAACTGGACACATTACATCGATATCTACTAGGGGTGTGCCAAAAAAATCGATTCATAAAAGAATCAAGATTCTCATTTATTCATCGAATCGAATCGATATTTAATATCCAAAAATCGATTTTATTTAAATTAGAAATGAAGACGAAGGGGAAAAGGCAGTTGTAGCCCACATGCTGTTTTTGTGGAAAAGGGCACTTACAATACAAAATTAATAAATGTTTAAACAACAACAAAAAAAGACACTTTCATGTCTCTATTTGTCATTTTGTCTTGCAAAGCAAACGAGAGTAGATCATGACAACGTTGTGCATATCTGTAAATTGAAGCAGAAATCATTTGTCAATCAAATAACTTTGAATCCAAAATCGTTTGAACCGAGACTCGAAAATCGATTCTGAATCGAATCGTAGACCCAAAAATCGTAATCGAATCGAATCGTGAGACAGTCAAAGATTCCCAGCCCTGATATCTACTGTCAGTGTATCGATAATTTATTGCAACAGAGAGGGCAACAATATATTGCGATATCGATTTTTTTTCTCCCACCCCTAGTATATATATAGAGCGAGATACAAACATGAACAGCTAAATAAAATGCTTATCTTGTATGTGTGTGTCTTTTTTTTTTTTTTTCCTAGGATGAAACCAAGATACACCTTCTACATCCATCGATTGAGACGCAGGTGCTTCCTGTTTCTCGTGTCTCTGGTGGCAGCGTGTTTGCTTAAACTGGCCTACCTCAAAATGACGGCGTGGGAGAGCATCGCCAGTGACCCCGATGATGAAACCACTGGCTGGCTATCTGGAATCCACTGCCACGCATACGACGTCAACTGCACCGCTGTCTATGAGCTTGACCCCGTGGAAATCGGCAAAGCCCTCGCGTTCCGACAAAAAGCGCTCGTTGACGTGAATGACGAAAACACGGCGAGTCTGACCGCCAACTGTACGACTTTGATGAAAACGAGGCGTTACCGCCGTGTTCAGATATCAGAGGTCGAGCGCAGCTTTCCGCTGGCGTACTCCCTGGTGGTGCATAAAAATGCGCCCATGGTGGAGCACATACTTCACGCCATCTACGCGCCTCACAACATCTACTGCATTCACTATGACCGGAAGTCTTCTCGCCCGTTTATTCAGGCCATGAAGAACCTCGCCCGTTGTTTGCCGAACGTGTTCATTGCATCAAGACTGGAGTCCGTCATTTACGCCCATATCAGCAGACTGAATGCCGATCTCAACTGTCTCTCTGACCTGCTGAGGTCAGAGGTCAAGTGGAAGTATGTGCTCAATCTCTGCGGCCAGGACTTCCCTCTCAGGTCCAACTCGGAACTAGTGAGGGAGCTGAGGCAGCTGAACGGCAAGAACATGCTCGAGTCCGTTCGCCCCAGTACACTCAAGAAAAAACGCTTTAGCTTTCACCATAGGCTAAAGGATGCGGTGCATTCCTACCACCGTCTTCCCGTCAAAACCTCGATTGCCAAAGACGCCCCTCCGCATGAAATCGCGATGTTCAGCGGAAGTGCATATTTTGTCCTGTCGCGGGAGTTTGTCAATTACATCAGCGGCAACAAAGCGGTGAAGGACTTTTTGGCATGGTCAGCAGACACTTACTCGCCAGACGAACACTTTTGGGCCACGCTGGTCAGGATGCCAGGAGCGCCCGGGCACATTCCCAGGTCGGAACCAGACGTTACAGACTTAAAGAGCAAGACACGACTTGTTAAATGGGCGTATTTAGAAGGAGATTTGTATCCGCCCTGCACAGGCACACACATGAGAAGTGTGTGCGTCTACGGCATTGCGGAACTTCGTTGGCTCCTCGACGATGGTCACTGGTTTGCCAACAAATTTGATCCGGAAGTTGACCCAATCGTGATCAGTTGTTTGGAGGAGAAGCTGATGGAACAGCGGCACTACGCATAAAAAAATAATAATATTAATACTGTATAACTGACGTGCGGAGGACCAAAACTGCCAAAAATTAAAAATAAATACATGACTAACTAAATAAATAAATAACTAAAAGTGAAAATAAAAATGAATATAAAAAAATAATTCGAAAATTATATCAAACAAAATAAATATACATGGAAATAAAAAGAGTAAAAATATAAATAAACAAATACATTTGTATTTAAGTTTTTAATTATATTTTTTATATCCGTTTTTATTTTCACTTTAGTTTTTTATTTATTTATTTAGTCATTTAGTTACTTATTTATTTCGTCGTATTTATTTAGTCATTGATTTATTTTTAATTTTGGCAGTTTTGGGGCCGTACTGCCAAGTCGAAATGTTATGCAAATGAGGGGGCGGTCCTAAGCGTGTCTTGGGTTGGACTCCGCCGTTGTAAACTGCCTGTTCATTGGTCGAGTGGGGCAGCAGCTCGGCGAACAAGGAAGTCTCGCCGGCTTGCGATGGAGAGGTCCAGCATTGAACGACTATCTTGTCCACTGTCACCTCAACTTGCGACTTGAGTTGTTAGACAACAAGTCGAGGTGATAGTGGACAAGATAGTCGTCCATCGCTCGGAGCTCTCCATTGTAAGCCAGTGAGACTTCCTTGTTCGCCGAGCTGCTGCCCAACTCGACCAATGAACAGGCAGTTTGCAACGGCGGAGTCCAACCCAAGACACGCTTAGGACCGCCCCCTGGTGCTAATTATTACTAAACCAAAACCCATGGTGATGTTGGATGGTGACCCTCAACTGGATCTATTGTTGGCAGAAATAACAGTACAACATGTAAAAACGACTAAATTACTGGGTGTGGCTCTAGATTCCAGATAAAAATGGCCAAAACATACTGATAATTTAGCAAATAAAATGTGAAAGACCCTTGCTGTGATACGAAGATGCTAAAAAAAAAAAAAAAAAAACTAAAAGAAGTAATCCAAGCACTAGTCTTGTCACATTTGGATTAAGGCAGCCATATTGGCTCTAAGATGCTCAATGTACACAAACGTCGCCATGTATGAGAATCGGTTATAGCTTTCTGTTGAAAAAAAGATTGCATTTTCATCTCGTTTTTTTCAGGAACATGTTAAAAGGAAAAAAAAAAAATCAAAGTACATTTGAGACCAAATAGTGTACATAAGTAATAAACATAATCATACTATAAGACAAGCTATTTTAAACGTTTTTTTTTTTTTTTTTGCAATTCCAAAACCTACAACTTCATCCTTTCAAATCTTCAATAATTTATAGAGCTATTACGGGGTGGAATTTACTGTCTATTAAGAAGATACAAGCAAAGTACACTTTCAAGAAGAAGTTAAAAGAATATTTAACAAAGTTGCAATAATGAAGGTACGTTGAGGTTCACTGCCCAACATGAGTTTCTTGGTGTGATTAGTGTGGTGGAAAGTGAGTTACAATGTGGAAGGGAAATAACTGTACTGAACATGTAATATTGAATGCAAATGGGTGTTTGATTTTGTATGCCTTAATTTTGTATTTAACTTCATAAGTATTGTGTTTTATTCATTGTTTCATTCTATGTATATATGTGTATTTGTATATGTATTGTGTTTTTTGTGTGTCTTTTGCCACCTTTCTGTTTTTGCCTGCTTCTTACAATAAACTGGATTCATGGGGGGGATGGATTTCGGAAGGCAGGTGAAATCTGAGTACCCCTCCCCCTCCTCATATGCACTCTCATTTTCTGCAGGTATAAAATGAACAATAGCCATCATTCATTCGCTGTAGTACTCTGGTATTTTAGAGAACTTCCCACCTGTTTTTTTTTCGTTCCCTTTTCTAACTTACTTGATGAAGTCGTTCCATATTGGTAAATTTAGATAAATAAATAATATGCAGGTTTCACTTTTCACTTACACTGGACAAAGTGGGACGGGTGAACAAACGTATCCACCCGATGGAACTGTGGTAAACAAAAACTTCCCGTGTATGGCAGTTGGCTATCACTTTGTAATACACACAAAAAAAATGTTGAAATTTTAGAAAACTTTATTTTCTTTTATTTGAAACTTTTATTTATCTTTATTTTATTTAGAAATCTTTAGGGATCTATTTACTTGCTTTTTAGTTTTTATTTTATAATTAATAAATTAAAATAAATACATAATAAAAAACAATGATATAATAATTTATTATTATTTTTATTATTATCAATAATAATAATTATTATAATAACCCTGGAAGCTCACTGCAACTTTTGTTATAATTTTTTTTAAACAAATCTGTTAATATAGTCTAAAAGGATTTTTTTTTAATATATTTTACTGCAAAGAATATCGGCTTGAAATATCGGTTATCGGCCTCGTTGACTACTAATAATCTGTATCGGTATCGGCCTTGGTCTATCACTATTGTCTTGCATGGCTTTACCTTGAGTACTCCGCTTTCTTCTCACATTTCAAGCACACGCGTGGTTAATTAATGTCTCTTTAATTAACGTCTCTAAATAGCCCAAAAGTGTCGAAACGTGAACACTTGTCGCCTCAAAACCAAAGTAAAGTGAGATAGGCTGCAGCCCGCCCATGACACTCCGCGATCACACTCGGCAGGCCGAAGAGATATGAATGTTATGTTTTCATTAGCAAGAATAGCAACCTTTATAAGTGATGGCCAACGCGCAAACTGCCCATGAAGCAGTGCTGTCAAAGCATAATGGTGGCCTTGTGTGTTGCAGACAGCCACCTGGTCCCAACCAACACCTCACTAGATGAGCTAACTGGCGGCAATAGCAGAGTTGTGTTTGTGATACCTTCACATACTCCTTTGGATTAACAGTTAGTCTACAGCACGTACAAGTGACACATTCCATTGAAATATGGAAATATGGAACTTTGTCCGGTGACGCCTCAGAAGATGAATTGTAATCTGAATGTGATCTTCAAAGTTGAGGCTGATTTCATTTGTAGAGAGGTCAAACGTCCTTAATTGAGTCAAATCTCGGATAGTGTCCTTATCTGCAATTGGAATTGAGTTTCCACTGATATTTGAACACTTTCTGAAAATTTCAAATCAATATCTTTTTCCGAAGGTACTGGTTGCTATACATTGACCTCCAAAATGTATACATTGACACCAAATTCGTCACTATAGCAATAAAAAAAGCAAAGTTGTAGACTGGATTATTTTTTTTAATTTTTATTTTTTTAACCTGTGCATAGTCTGGATGACTTCCGGACTGATTTACAATGTAGGAAATAAATGAATGTGAATTTGTGAATTTGAAGGGTTTCCAAATACTTGCATATCTGGCCAAAGAGTTGGTGCCCTCTGTGGACTAAAATTTAAGTGCAAGTGCTGTTTTTTTGTCCAAAAGGCCAAATCTAGTAACTTCCACTGAGGTTCCCAAACTGTAAAATGTCTTAATGATCTGTAGGCGGACATTATTTGAGCAAGTTTAATTTGGGTATATTTATTTATTTAGTAAGGAAAGGCAGTTGCTGGATGAATTTGTTTCAGAGAGAACATATTAAATGAACTCTATACTGTTTGTTTTAGGGTGTGGAAGAGGTGCCCCAAAGCTAAGTGAGGCCTCTTACGGAAGTCAAATCAAACATTTATGGCATCTTTCCTTAAAGGGGCTGTCTGTCGGTTTCACTCAAGAAAACTTTTTAAATACAGGATTTAAACAAACAAACTACTTCTCAATTTATAGATATGGGCTTTTCATAACGTGTGGGGGTGATTTTGTCCTAAACCCCCACCCCCCCCCAGCCTGTATTTTGCCATTTTGTGATTGTTTTGTAAACATCGGGACGTTTCTGTGGAAAGAAGGTGTTTACACCCCTCCGGCCAATCGCAGAGCGGGGGGGCGTGTCGCAAACGGGGCCGGGCGAACGTGTCAGCTGCGTGACGTCACTCCCGCGGCAATTTGAAAGCACGCACAGATTTTTTTTTCACTCACTCATTCACATGTAAGCTTCTGTGAGTGAGTGAGTGAGTGAGTGAGTGAGTGAGTGAGTGAGTGAGTGAGTGAGTGAGTGAGTGAGTGAGTGAGTGAAAAAAAAATCCGTGCGTGCTAAACTAATAATAATCGATTAAAATAATAATGATTGATTGATTGATTGATTGATTGATTGATTGATTGATTGATTGATTGATTGATTGATTGATTGATTGATTGATTGATTGATATGAAAAAGTGTTTTCTTTCAAACGTACTTGTAGTGTTATCCTTTAAATGACACTTCTTAACTCATTCACTCCCAGCCGTTTTCACATTTCGCAATCCCGTTCGCTCCCGGCTGTTTTACTGAATTTTGACTGATTTTGCAAGGCCCACAGAATATTGTGTTCAATTGCTATAAAAGCATGGAACCTATCAAAAGAAAGATTAAAGTCTCTTCTTTCATTAGGAAAAAAAGTATGTTTCTGTCTGTTTCCGTTTTGCAGCAATTAGCATTAAAAGAGAGCTAAGTTTCATCAGTTTTCACAAATCTATTTAAAATTGTAAGTAATTGAGCTTTTTTTCTACATGGCCCTGGTTGATCTCCTTTGTTCTGCTGCCACCTGCTGGCCATTTGTGTAATAGCTACCATTTCTACAACCGTTCTTTGCAGTTGAGAGGCTGCATCAAAGCCTTCTGTATGCTCTAGCATTAAAAAAAAACAAAAAAAAACGTATAAATATGTCTTTGGGACACTTAAAACATTAAAAAAAAAACATATTTATACGTTATTGGGAGTAAATGAGTTAATGATCTCACAATGATGAATATTGATGGGGTAATGTCTCTAACTTTATTATTATTATTATTATTATTATTATTTATTTATTTTTATTATTTTTTTTTAATTTATTTATTTTTATTATTTTTTTTTATTATCATTCCAACGTCTGCACCCTTATTTGCTTCCCTGAACTTGGGTATACCCACCTTTACCAAAAGTTGGCCTCCACTTCACCAAATCCGCGAACCCCTGACGAAAATAATCTAATTACAAAAAAGCACATAGTAAAAAAAATTTTTTTTTTAGGTCAGCCTGATTTTGATAGGTTGGACCTCATCAGCCCCAAGTGCCTGTGATACTCCCAACTTTTACAGTGTTGAATGCATTATGCAACTACTACTAAAAACAACAGGGATGATGTGCCCAAGAAATGTGATTGGATGCTCAGTAATTCCTTTGCTCAGCTGTTATTGCTTTCAAGTACAGAATTCATCTTTACTTTGTTTTTCAAAAGAAAAAAAAATGCCGTTTTTAACAGCTCTTCCCAATCAAGTCACGCTTACTGTGAATATTGTATGTAAAGCACTTTATTACTCTGCATAGTAGGCTAATATAATTTCGTTCAGAACTTGACCACATTCATATCTTTTCATCAAGGCTTGTTTGACTTTTTCCTCGGGGCCACACTTGAACGTAAAACACAACGTTAAGCATGTAGAATTGACGACGTTGTTACCGGTAAACGCGCGCACGCATGCGCGCACGCGTGACTTTCAAAGTTAGCAGGACCCAATTCATTTTTTTTTTACAGGGTGAGAGAGGAGGATTACACTTGTTACATAAAAGCACCACACGAACAGGGATTAGTGGCCAGCGGGGCATGCGCACTTCATTCTACCAACAGCGGAAAGAACGGCAACATTTTTAAACAGATAAGTTTCGGCTGTTTTGATATACCACGTAAGCGTTTCTGAAAATGGATGGATGGACATTTGAAAGAGGGAGAAATGTCGACGGTGAGTTTTTTTTTTTTTTTGTCTGAGTGCTGCCCATCGAATGTGAGTGAGCGCCTGCAGTCAGGATGTCCTGCAGAGAGATAGCAAGCGGGAATAAGTAGAATGAAAAGTAGCAGCGATTAAATACAGTGTAGGCTTGTCTGCACTTATCCTGGCTATTGTGTGCGGTTCTGCAGCTTGGGCTACCTCACGTCACTCCGTATCGTTCTCTTTGGACACTTTAAAGCGCACTTTAATGGGAACGACATGTTCTGAGCATAAAAGTCAATAACAACAATCTGCATGTTCAAAAGGGAGTAGGAAGAAGTTGAAAACTGATCTAGTCCTACCCCTTATTCATTATATTTTTTTTAACTTATTTCATTTATAATACAATAGGTTATATTTCAATAAAAGAAAATATATGATCCTGCTCATTTAGCGTATATACATAAAATTAATAGAAATAAACGATAATACATCCACATACTTCACATATACAATTTTCATTACACTCATTACACATAAATTACATTACTACAATTGTACTAGCTTATGTCAGACTTAAATAATGCTCTTGAACTTTTCTTTTAAAAAAAAATTTTAAACTCAGCAAGTGACTTGCATCTTTTCAGCTCATTACCAAAATTGTTCCACAAATTTACACCTCTTACAGAAACACACCTTAGCTTAATATTTGTTCTCGTCTTAGGTTTTTCAGAGACACTTGAACCCCTTATCTCATAGGGACTATATCTAATTTCAAATAGCTTCTGAAAACTGTGGCAGAGTAGATTATTATATACTTTGTACATTATTTGTTCTATTTTAAAATCAACCAAGTCATAAAATTTCATTATATTTAGTTTAATAAATAGTGAATGTGTTGGTTCTCTAAAATTTGATCGATTCATAATTCTTATGGCACGCTTTTGCAATTTAAAGACAAGGTCGGTGTTTGTTTTATATGCGTTTCCCCAGATTTCCACACAATAGGTCAAATATGGTAATAATAATGAACAATATAATGTATATAATGATGATAATTGATATAATGAACAGACACGCAATTGGTAGTTGTTTACACATCTATGTTCAAAAAACGTATTTGGTTCGAGTAAATAAAATTAATTACATGAAGATTGAGATTTTTTTTTTATTTTTATTTTTTTTTTTACAATTTATTAAGTTATTGCTTAATAACTGTCAAAATGAAATGGGACATATTTATAACACCGTCCAAATCTGTTTTTGTTGTTGTTGTTGTTGTTGTTTTTTAACTTTTTATTCTTCGTGAGGTTTTCTTTTTCATCGACTGATGTCGAATTAAAACATTGAATCATTCCGGCCAAGCTCGCTGGTGCTTCGCTTTCGCTCTATGGCGCCATCAAGTGGTCAAACAGTACGTATACGCAGAATGAAAGTAGTTGTAGGTTCGAGACACAATCCGAAGCCTCACTTCATTTGAACCATCAATTTTCTTCCGCAGTGATGAAACACGAAATGTTGACTCAACTTGATTAAATTGAGGTTACAATTTGCATGTGTCTTTTTGAAGTGATTTCAACTCAGCCACCATCGTGTAAATGCCACAAGATTACTTTAGACCAATTTGTTTTGCACGCTAGAATCTTAATTATGTTGAAACAACTTTATTTTTCATAGTCCGTTTAATTATATACTGTAAAAAAAATAGTGCTGGACCAACTTAATAAATTGATGTCAACAATTTGTATCTTTTTAAGTTATTCCAACTTTACCATTACATAAATGCAACAAAACTTATCTAGTTAGGAAAACGTAATTCTTTAGAGAACATGATTTTATTATTATTTTTTTTTGTATTCTACAAACTTAATTAAGTTGAACCATGAAAATTTCAAGTAAGGCCTACGCAAAATCGACTCCATTTAGTCATCTGTTCTTTTTTTCTTAAATTCTACTTGAATCAGTCACGTACTGATGACATAAAAATCAGGAATTGGAGGTCAAAAATGACACTTGGGGACGAGGTCACAGGGGCTGGGGATCGAATTGCATTGGGAGACAAGCACTCTACCACTGATCCATGTCACTACTTGATAACGATGAATATACCTTTAATTTTAATGTAAATGTCGTCACGTCATGATATTAAAGGGGCTGTCTGCCGGATTCACTCAGGAAAATGCACTTTTTAAATACAGGATGTACACACTTGAACTTTCTCTCAGTCTACACGTTTGTGTTTTTGTTCATGTTTTGTGGTAATTTCGTCCTAAGCCCCCACCTCCCCAGCCTGTATTTTGCCATTTTGTGTTTGTTTTGTAAACAGCGGGACGTTTCTGTGGAAAGACAGTGTTTACAACCCTCCAGCCAATCACAGAGCGGGGGGGGGGCGTGTCGCAAACGGGGCGGGCGAACATGTCGGCTACGTGACGTCACTCTCGCGGGAATTTGAAAGCACGCGCGGATTTTTTTTTTCTTCACTCACTCATTCACACGCGTAAGCTGCTGTGAGTGAGTGAGTGAGTGAGTGAGTGAGTGAGTGAGTGAGTGAGTGAAAAAAAAATCCGTGCGTGCTTTCAAATTGCCGCAGGAGTGACGTTACGCAGCTGACACGTTCGCCCCCCCTCCCGCTCTGCGATTGGCTGGAGGGGTGTAAACACTGTCTTTCCACAGAAACGTCCTGCTGTTTACAAAACAAACACAAAATGGCAAAATACCGGCTGGGGGTGTGGGGGTTTAGGACAAAATCACCACCAAAGATTAACATAAGCCCACAATGTGTAGAGTGAGAAGTAGTTTGATTGTTTAAATCTTGTATTTAAAAAGTGCCTTTTCCAGAGTGAAACTGGCAGACATCGTCTTTAAAATGGTGCATGTTTGTTAATTCACTGTCACGTTAAATTTTTGTTGCACATTGTGAACATAAAACCGTGACTGGGACTTGTGAGCGAAACTTTCAAATCTCATATAAAAGAGATTCATCTCTTCCTGTAGTACCCTCAAGGGTGCGCCAATTGTACCGCCCCAGTGACAAGCCATTAGACCCTTAAAGGTACACATTTAACCAAACTTTTTTTCTGACATGGTTCAGTCTTGTTTTTTATTCACTGAGTGACATACCCATACAGCATATGATTATTTTGGTTACAACTATTGAAGCTGATGTGTGCAATTGCTGTCTTGTGTATTTTTTTTTAGGTATGGAGTTCCCTGTGGATTATCTAGCAAATGTCAGCCAGGCTGAGTTGGAAGCATCAGCTCACATCTACATGAACAACCTCCTTTACGACAACGCCGATTGTGCCGAGCAACTCATCCTCTCGGATTCCACCAAGGTTATGCGGCCTATTCTTTATTTACTTGTGTTTTGATCCCAGAGGGGAAAAGATCTTCATATGTATTCATATTACATGAATTCCCAATTACACAACTAGCTCACAAACATTAATCTGCTACCGACTGAAATGTTTTATTATGAGTGAAAGCCAACTACTTGTAAAGCAGTAGGGGCAGATGGGACCAAGTGGTTAAGATCATCATCTGCCACAGTGGGGACCCGAGTTCAAGACAATCATTGGACACACAACTGCGGTGCCCTTGAGCAAGACACCAATACCTCAAACTGCTTCCTGGGCACTTCCACACTTCCAGCGTGCACCACCAACAGTTTGTGTTCAATGTGATGGGTCAAATTTCATGTACCGGTATATGACAAAAAAAAAAAGATGGTTCAAATTTATAAGTGGGGACTATCCCTTCACATTCCTGCCAATTTTTGCATCTAAAAAGAAGTTGCACCCAAACTAAATTTGAAGCTGTTCTTGAACCATTTGGAGGAGTATCAGCATAGTTTTGGTCTCTTTTTTTGAAGATAACACTTTGAAATTTTCTCCCAAACAGTCAGAATCTGTTTAACTCATTCAAACCCAAAAACGTGTAAATACGTTTTTTTAATACTTTGTCATTCCCTGCCAAAAACGTATATATATATATATATATATATATATATATATATATATATATATATATATATATATATATATATAGCAGTGATGCGGACTCTGTATCGGTCCGTCGTGGTGAAGAAAGAGCTGAGCCAAAAGGCAAAGCTCTCGATTTACCGGTCGATCTACGTTCCGACCCTCACCTAATGGTCACGAGCTGTGGGTCGTGACCCGAAAGAACGAGATCCCGGATACAAGCGGCCTTTATAACATAGTAATAGCATATCTGTGCTGTTTTCACTATCTTCAGGTCAGTGTGGACATTTCCAGGGTAGGCTATGTTCCTCTGTATGGTTCTAGCGACAAAGTGAGGATGCTGGCCCTCTTTTCGCCCTCCGACCCGCTCACTGCTGTTGCTCTATACCTTTTGGGCCAATGGTGGACTGTGGACAATATTCTCAGGACGTCTGACCCAACTCGAGATGGCATTATTAAGGTAAAAGCGCATCAAAAATTGATATGTTTAAATATCGACTCGGCCGCATATTGAATTGACACAAGAATTGCACAATGAATCCATTTTTCTTAACAGCCCTACTTTCTTCACATGTTCTATACGCTGTATGAATCTGTGTGCCCTTCAGGTGACGACAATCGGAGAGAGAATAGTGTTATATGTTTTGAATCGAGTGATCTACAGGGTAAGGGAGATGAACTCCGAGGGAGAGTTTCCCTTTCTCTGCCATGGGGAGAAGGATTATGCAAAGATTTGCTGGCGTAATGGGGAGGCTGTTGGCTTCTACTCGGTCAAGCCCACAGGTGACCTTCATTATGTTGCACACGGAAAATAATGATTTTAATCTCGTCAAGTGGTTGCACGGAGTAAAATCATCTGGCTCCAGATAATTATACATCTACATAACTTATTTGCTCCCAATAACGTGTAAATCCATTTTTTTAATGTTCTGAGTGTCCCAAAGACGTATTTATACGTTTTTTTTTGTTTTTGTTTTTTTAGAGCAAACATAAGGCTTTGATGCAGCCTCTCAACTGCAAAGAACGGTTGCAGAAATGGTAGTTATTACACAAACGGCCAGCAGGTGGCAGCAGAGCAAAGGAGATCAACCAGGGCCATGTAGAAAAAAAGCTCAATTACTTACAATTTTAAATAGATTTGTGAAAACTGATGAAACGTAGCTCTCTTCTAATGCTAATTGCTGCAAAACAGAAACAGATAGAAACATACTTTTTTTTTTTCCAGATGAAAGAAGAGACTTTAATCTTTCTTTTGCTTTTATAGACATAAAACACAATATTCTGTGGGCCATGCAAAATCAGTCAAAATCCAGTAAGACAGCCGGGAGCGAACGAGACTACTTCTGTGAAAATGGCTGGGAGTGAATGAGTTAAAAATGTTTCTAGAGCCATATGATTTTACAGCTTCTTTTTTTTTTTCCCCCAGTGTAAATGTGCTGTTCTTTGACATTGATTATCGGCTGCCATAGTCCTAATGTGAAACAAGTTCTGCAACAAATTATTAGTTAAAAGTTCATTATGAATGCTTCAAGCAAGAACTGTCACACGAGTCTGAAAAGCAGTTAACAACTGTTAAAAGTAAAATGAAAACAAAAGTCAAATATTTTAATACATGTTTTCATTTTCTTTCCCTTGTAGGAAGCTTATATAATTATTTTTCAACAAAAACATATCACCTTCCTGTCATGGACTCTATATTTGTGAGAAAATGTCATCGTGGTGATGGCTTTGGCCTTCAAATGCTGGAGGACTTCGTGCGTGTGAGTTTTCAACACGACTGTGTGGGATTGAGGTCTCCACTCACCAAGGCCATGTACAAATGTATGTATGTCCCTCATGTTTACAATTCTGTGACAAATATTATTATTTAATTAAAATACAATTTGCGTTCAAAGCCTCTATTTCAGGGGTCACCAAGGTTTTTGAAACTAATGCATACTGAATAGTGCAAAGGGCAACCAATTTGATCAACTTCTCTGAAATGAAAAAATAATGTCCAAATTACTTTGATTTATGTTATTATTAACAATATTCATCTATGTGAAGTCATTTGATCATGCTAATGAGTAGGAATGTAACGATAAGGGCAATATCATGATATTAAAACTGCCACAATATCGTCCTGGTCATGTTCACAATATTTTAAAAGGACCACATCTGTTAATTTAAAAAAAAAAAAAAAAAAAAAAAAGTGAGCTTGATTTCCATTTGTGCAGTTCTAGCACCCTCTGTTGCTTCTCTGCTGTGGCTTAACAACATGAATACTTTTAGAGTTAGTCCAAAGTGCAAAGTGTTACTTTATATTTTTTGGATTTAAAACACAATGCATCTGTGATTTTTACGTTGTTGTTGTTGTTGTTGTTTTTTTCAAGCTATACTATACTGTATATTAGTAATACTAATAATTCCGATCATTTTGGTGAAACATATTACAAATGGATTGCCACTTTTGTTAACAGTGTGTGAGAAGTACTTGTGTCAGTACCCACAAGACACAGACCTACTTTGGGAGGTGGAGGGTGTCGGTGGACCAAACCAGAGGTTTAACATTGCCAAGAGAGCTCAGACCACGGATTGGAGGGGTAAGAAAGAACAACGTGTGTCAAGTAGTACAAAAAATATACTGTTCTGGGTGAATATATTTTCAGTAATTAACATAACATCCGGCGGCACGGTAGTCGAGTGGTTAGCACGTCCGCTTCCCAGTTCTGAGGTCTCCGGTTCGAGTCCAGGCTCGGACCTTCCTGGGTGGAGTTTGCATGTTCTCCCCGTGCCCGCGTGGGTCTTCTCCGGGTACTCCGGTCTCCTCCCACATTCCAAAGACATGCATGGCAGGTTAATTGGGCGCTCCGAATTGTCCCTAGGTGTGCGTGTGAGTGTGGATGGTTGTTCGTCTCTGTGTGCCCTGCGATTGGTTGGCAACCAGTCCAGGGTGTCCCCCGCCTACTGCCCAGAGCCAGCTGAGATAGGCGCCAGCAGCCCCCGCGACCCTTGTGAGGAATAAGCGGTCAAGAAAATGGATGGATGGATGGATATTGTGTGGAAGTATATTTATTGAACAAATGTTGAGCGTAACTAATGTAATGATGTAAACAGACACTGGGGACATACCTGTTGCAACTCGGAGTCGAAGCAGTGGCCGAAAGAAAGCAAAGAAAGCTGATATGATTGCAGAAAGCAAGTCTAAAAAAGTTATCAGGTAATCACACACTATTATAGTTTTTTGGTTGTAGCATCTTTTGACAAAATGCTTGTTCGAGAATTTGTTAGGTGTCATTTGGCAAACACAGCTGATACTCATACAGAGAGCATAATTTTAATTTGCAGTCAATGTGCTCTTAAACTATCACAATGGGCTCTATTTTCATGGCCAGTGCAAGTCACGCGAGTGCGGTGCAGTATTAGTCTGTGTGGAGGCGGGTAGACCGGGTTTAGGTATTTTCGCAGAATCACAAAGCTTGGTCCCAAAAACTTTTTTTTGCGCCATTGCGGGTCAAAAGGTCCGTCAAACCATCGACGGGCGCCAGTTGTTGTTTTTTTTTTTTTTTTTTTTTTTTTTTTTTAATGGTTAATAAATGAGTGGGTGAATGGGTGAGTGGTTAGCACGTCCGCCTCCCAGTGCTGAAGACTCGGGTTCAAGTCCAGGCTCCGGCTTTCCTGGGTAGAGTTTGCATGTTCTCCACATGCCTGCGTGGGTATTCTCCGGGTACTCCAGTCTCCTCCCACATTCCAAAGACATGCATGGCAGGTTAATTGGGTGCTCCGAATTGTCCCTAGGTGTGCTTGTGAGTGCGTGGATGGTTTTTCGTCTCTGTGTGCCCTGCGATTGGCTGGCAACCAGTCCAGGGTGTCCCCCGCTGACTTTTTTTTTTTTTTTTTTTTTTTTTGTTCCATCTACAATCTGGAGCTCCTTGTGATTACTCTAACTGGTGCTAAGAAATAAATATATTTTAATGTCTCAAAACAAATACTATCATGTCTGTTAGAGTTGAGGATATTGAAGCAGAAACACCAGAAGAACACAGTTCGAGGAACAAAAGGACTGCTTCTTTTTCTGATTTAGTGGTGACGACTGAGGTATGTGTATCTATAAACTTAACTTTTTTTCTTCTTTTTTTGGCAATTATTCAATTATACCAATCATGACCTAACTGTGAGTCTGTATGTTTTAGGGAATATTTAGCTCCATTACAGAAGAAAAGGCAAACGATGACGTTGGCATTGCAGTAGAAGAATCAGTGGATGTAAACACTACTTTAACCCCACACGAAGCAGAGGATGCAGCAGCACTTGCTGCAGAGGAGAATCAAGGCGGAGAGGCTCTGATGGACACCAGCTGTGATCCTCACATGAGAATCGAAAACGTGTCGGACATAAAAGGAATAGAGGAGCAGTCTCGGGAAGACGGCACATCTGTCGACGAATTGCATATGATGATTGATGAAACGTTTGAGGGAAAAGATCATTCTCTTTCCGAAGGATGTGACAGCGATGATAAATCAACTGTTTTGCCGTTAAGAGGCAGATCTAAGGTAGCTCTTGAAGAAATTAACAAATACGGTAAAGTAAAACCTGACAAAACGGTTAATGAAAGAGAAGCAGAAGGACCAGCAGAAGAACCGAGCTCTATGGGAAAAGGTGGTGCTCCAGAGGCTGAGGAGGAAGTTAAATCATTGCCTGAAGTAAACCTGGAAGAGAGGAAGGAAGTGCAGGAAGATGAAAACACTAAAGGAATGAGAGCGGCTTTGACTGTGGCAGGAGATAATGGAGAAAATGCAAATAATTTGACACTGGAACTTGACACAGCTACTGTTGTTTTAGAAAAACACAAGCCAGGTGAAGACCAGAGTGTCCCAGCAGAAACAGAATCATCTCAGGCGGAAAGCACGGAACTTCCCAAGCTCCAGAAATCCACGGTCATACTTGTGGATTTGAAAACAACACACCATCAACTCAGTTTGATGGAAGTGGAAAAAACGGAAGCTCCCGTTGAGTGTGCTGAATCGCAAAAGGAGGCGACTGTGCTGGGACCAACAGGCGAAAAGGATGCGTCCAGTTCTGATGGGAAAGAACCCAAACCAGAAAAGCCTGAAACCGTGTCACAGGAAAATAGTTCAGAAGAATCTATCAGTAAAGTTTGTGAAACAGCAGAAACAGAGATTGTCAAAGACGGTTTTGCAGAAAAACAAAACAAGGAAGCTGTCGATAAAATGAAAGAAGTGTCAGTCATTCAAACAAGAGTGCTTAGGAGTGGGGGGAAGAAGGCAAAACCAAGCTGTAAGTCAAGATGCAGAACCAAAAATCAAAAGGCAGAAGACAACCGTGACATTCCCGTAAAGGAATTTAATGAAGCACATGTCATTGTGATGGAAGAAGACCCTGAAACTGTAACAAAAAACACAGACCAGAGCAAACAAACTTCGATTTCAGACACATCTGTAAATCGGAGGAAAGACATCATAGTGATGGTGACTTCAGATCATGTCGTCCCAGCAAAGAATCCGGTCCCACCACTTGGGGAGCAAACAGAACCGACTGCAGCTCAACACCAGAGTGCAGAAATGGTGTCACAGTTACTGGATCAGAAAACCGTTAATGTGGTCTTAGTCGACCAAAGTGTCCAAAAACAGACTTCTGACAAAAATGGAGACAAGAACGAGGAGAAGACAAACACGGAAACCATGGCGGAGAAAAATGTGACCAGAACACTTGCATGCGTGGATAACGAACAGGTAAACCTGGTTATGCGGTGCACAAAGGAAACGGAAGATCAAGTGATCGGTCACAAGGGAAAACCTGAAGACACAAATGAATTCATTCGGGATAATCAGGAGATCTATGATCAAGACGGAGGCCTTGAGGAGACGGCTGTTGATCTACAAATGGAAACTACAGAACTAAAAACAGACTTTAAGAAAGAGACTGTGATTGAAGACTGTGTTGCACAACAAGAGGAAGCTCAACAAGGACAAACGGCAACGGAACCAAAGGTTGCAACCAGAGACACTGCTGATTCCTTGAATGATCCGGCACCACAAGAATCCATGAAAACACAAGGGACGATAGAAGAGCATGACCAGACCAGATGTGTATTTAGCAACATTGAATCGGGGGGAAGTGGGCGGGAGACACATGTGGAGGAATTGACATCTATTGTTGATCAGAGCTCCGTGGAGAAGAGGGCAGATCTTGATCAACCAGAAGCCGAAAGGGTTTTGACTAAAGGAACGAAGTCCGTTCCTGCTACCACTCAGCGCAAACCCAAAAGAACCTGCAGATTGCATCAGTCAGAAGGCGAGATGGAAGAAAGTGCTACACGTGAAGAAATGCAGGTTGAGCAAATGGGACAACTACTGAAAGAAGCCGAGGACAAATGTGAGAATGGTGGAACCACGGAAAGGGATGAAGAAGGAGCTGCGACTCGGAGGGAAGAATACCCGGAGTCAAACATCGCGATGAAAGAAGAAGAATGGACGGCACATCCTCAGACACAAGAAGAGGGACGTACGTCGATTGCAAAGATAGATAAAAGGACAACCGTTTCAGAAGCGGAAACGGTTGCTGATCCTGCAAAGGAAACAGTTTCCCTAAGAAAAAGAAAGTCTACTCTCACTACTCTGCCTAGATCCAAAAGACCCCGCTCAAACCGTCAAAAAGGCAAGAATAAACTTTAGATTACATAGGAGGGATATCAAGGGAACAACTGTGGTCTGAGGACAAAATAGGAGACTAAACTGAAGAAGAGGTAACTCCATCCATCCATCCATCCATCCATTTTCTTGACCGCTTATTCCTCACAAGGGTCGCGGGGGGTGCTGGAGCCTATCTCAGCTGGCTTTGGGCAGTAGGCGGGGTTACACCCTGGACTGGTTGCCAGCCAATCGCAGAACAGAAGAAGTCTCAGAAATCGAACATACTGTTATCAATGAAGAGGCACTTTTGGAATTGACTGTGTTGGCATAGCAAGACACTCCAATCACAAAAGGAGTGCTCAGGAGCAAAACAAAAACTAAGAACAAAGATCACAAACCTGGGATTAAGCACACAAGTCTGCACGACAAGACAAGACAAAAAAAAAAATGATTTTTTTTTTTTTTTTTTTTTTTTTTTTTTTTTTTTTAGTTCCACGATGAGTGAGTGAGTGAGTGAGTGAGTGAGTGAGTGAGTGAGTGGAAAGAAAAAAAATATCCGTGTGTGCTGTCAAGTTGCCGCGGGAGTGACGTCACGCAGCCGACAAATGCGCCCCCCCCCCCCCCCCCCCCCCCGCCACACCCCCCACTATGCGATTGGCTGGAGAGGTATAAACACTGTCTGTCCAGAGAAACGTCCCGCTGTTTACAAAACAAACACAAAATGGCAAAATACAGACTGAGGGGGTGGGGGTTTAGGAGAAGAATCACCACCAAACATTAACATAAGCCCACATGTGTAGACTGAGAAAGCGTTAAAGTGTGTACACTTCTTCCCCTGTCGTGATTTAACACATTCACTGCCAGCCCAGCAAAAATGCATTATTTGACATCTTTTTCCGTCAATGGCAGTCAATGAGTTAAAAGGCCTTTGTGTGACCTACCAGAAAGTTACCATTACATGTTGTCAAATTTAATATTCCAACAATGTGCTCCCATCCCTGTATTGACAAGGATAAAATCAATAAAGTTGCAGGTTGACCACTCAACCGCACCACCGGAAATGCGTCACACATTTTCAGTGGGGGGTATACTTGAAATTCCACTTTTGTTAAGTACCTGTAGTCCAGAAAACGTCCCATTAAAGATATAATGATGTAAGAAAAAAATCAATTCACAATAATAAAATTATCGTGACTTCAGAAGTTTGTAGTTATTACAGGTAACACAAGCGGCCTGAATGAATGTAAAATGACTTTGTCATGACTCGTGAGGCAAATATACAGTATGAATAATGTCAATCAATATTTAGTGAACAATGAACAAAAAATGTGGAAAAACATTCACTATTAGATCCCAATATTGTTTTCGGCTGAATCAAAGTACATGTCTCCATTCTTGCGTTTTAGTTTACTTTAAAAAAAATGCAAATTCGCAGCTAATTTTTAGCTTACAAACATACATCACATAAACACATTCAACATACTGTATGTTGACGTAGACTTTAACTACACTTTGTACATTTTTTTCTTACATGCTATTAGTTATATAATGTTCTAAAAAAAAAAAAAAAAAAAAAAAAGTCAAACAAACATCCAAGTGTTAATCTGGCACCTGCCGCAGCTCTCACAGCCCCTGGTTCAGATGGAAAGTGTTCTTGCAGGAGCTGATTATAATGTACAGAGAATAATTAGCAAGTGTGGAGTGGTTTATGTTCTTTCTTTATTTCTTTGGCTTTTGTTAATGATGCCAGTGTTTGTTTCTACTTTGGAATTAACGTTTTATGAACATCCGACAGCAGAGGTGCAGCAATGGGAGATTGCAATGTTCCCTTGACGAAAAGCGCTTTTCTTCAAACCGCTTTCTCTGTTCGGGCTGCTAATGAGTGGAATCTCACTCCCATCACCATCAGAACTGTAAATACATAATATTACTAACTAAAGAAATTGTTGATTGATCATCAGAAATGTCAACCCTCACAGTATATAAGTAATTTAGTTTAATAGCACTTTTTAGTAAGTGTATTTCTGCACGTTATTTTAGCATAATAGTACTTTAGTGAATGTATTGTTATGTATTTTATTATTTTTTATTAGAGTGACACTCACTGTTCTGCCTGATTGTGGCATATTCACTGATATAAATAAATGAAAAAAAATAGTAGGCTACATGTGTTTTGATGTGTCGTCACTTTTCTGGTGCTATGGATGGCGTGCCTCGATACTGCTGTTTTATGAATGGGTATTTGTCGAATTATATTCAATACAATTAAAGCAGTCATGTCAAACCAGGTTTATTCTGGCTGTGATTCACGTTGGTCATTTTTGCCGTTCTGACTAAGGAGCTATATACTTTATTGAACACAACTATAACAGTTCAATGACTATTGTGGGTCAATATTCTACTGTACTAAACCCTTAAAAATGCTCAAGGGCTTTATGTGTTATTGCACATCCAAAGTTGCATCACTATGACTGCACTGTTGGTCACGTTTGCTTGATGATTGTCCGCATTGTTTGCACAGCAGTGGACAGTATTGCAGCACTTAACATTATGGAAAGCCTTATGAGTTACATCTTTGTCATACAGTAGTTGCTTGTTACTGAAATACTAGCACAGCTCACACTGCCGGAGACAAATGCCTTGTGCATTTTTACATACTTGGCCAATAAAAAGATGATTTTGATTCTGACTAGCAACATGATGGAACTCATTCGCTCCCAGCAATTTTCACAGAAGCAATCCCGTTCGCTCCCGGCTGTTTTACTGGATTTTGACTGATTTTCCAAGGCCCACAGAATATTGTGTTCTATTGAAATAACTATCAAAAGAAAGATTAAAGAGTCTTATTTCATCAGGAAAAAAAAAAAAAAGTATACTTCTATCTGTTTCCGTTTTGCAGCAATTAGCATTAGAATATGGCTAAGTTTCATCAATTTTCACAGATCTATTTAAACTTGTGAGTAATTGAGCTTTTTTTTTAAACATGGCCCTGGTTGATCTTCTTTGCTCTGCTGCCACCTGCTGGCCGTTTGTGTAATAACTACCATTTCTGCAACCGTTCTTTGCAGTTGAGAGGCTGCATCAAAGCCTTCTGTAGTCTAGCATTAAAAAAAAAAAAAGTATAAATACGTCTTTGGGACACAAAACATAAAAAAAACGTATTTATATGTTATTGGGAGCAAATGAGTTAATACATTTCAATCACATAAATATAGTACATATACTGTATTCCTTTCATAAATCTGTTATTTCTGAGTTTATAAAATCTTGTCAAGTATAAAACACTCATTGTGTGCCATTGTGTCGTGTTTGTCTTTTGACAATGTATCCACAGCATATAGTGTGTCGTTTGATTGTTGAAAGACACTTTATTTTTCTTTTGCATTGGGGAACAGTTGTTGGTAAACAAGGATTTAGGAATGACTGAAATCAGACATCCACAGTTTTAATTGTGTATACGTTCTTCAGAGATTCTCTGAGGAAAGGCTAACTTGTGCAAGATCAGTTGGATTCAATGCTTATTGGTTGTTTTGGCCAAAGGTGTAGGCATAATGGAGGGTGCCACCTTCCTCCAAGTAGCAGTCGTGCTCATGTGTTCCAGGTCGGATCTGTCTCTGGCACACTCCGAGCAGGTCATCAAAGAGAAGATCACGGTCATGAACCTCAAGCCTCAACACATCACTCTCCTGGGCCTTGAAGTAGGAGAACTTCTCCTCCCACCAAGGGTTAACAGTGTCCTCGCGGACCGTTGTTGTGCCCAGAGTGGCGGAGCCGCAAAACACATTGACATAACCGTCTGTGATCCCCAAAATGTCAGAGGGGAGACCGCTGGCGCGCAAGTTAAACACCTTGAGCTGGGCCTGAGCCACGGGCAGGGCACATAGCACCAGAAGGAGGAAGGACAGACTTGAGG
Organism: Festucalex cinctus; assembly: GCF_051991245.1. Lineage (NCBI taxonomy): Eukaryota > Metazoa > Chordata > Actinopteri > Syngnathiformes > Syngnathidae > Festucalex > Festucalex cinctus. The sequence goes on along the minus strand of NC_135415.1, from coordinate 27,229,234 downwards.
CCATGGCTGTTGAGGGAAACAGACAATCGACATATTAGGAGGAGAAGGTGGAGTAATTTCACATTTCAGATTATTTTACTGTAACGTGTAAAATGAATTACATTCATATTTTTAGACAGATAAAAATTTTGCATGCACTTAGGTAGGGCTGTGCAATTAATCGGAATTCAATTACAATTTCAATTATTACACTCCACAATTACAAAATCAGCATATTCGTAAAAAAAAATAAATAAATAAATAAATTATTAATACTAATTTTTTTAATTTATACATTTGCACCTTTTATTTTTATTTTAAAATAACTAATTTAATATTATTTAATTACAGTTTTTCCTAGCAATTTTATTTGCCTTAATATTTTTATTTGTTTTTTACATTTAAACATTTTTTTGTTTCAAATAATTGATCGTCCTACTACACAATACACGTTGCACTCCAACCTCAAGTTTTTGCCAACATAAATATATATTATTATAATCAGCATAATCGTAAAAAAAATAATATACATTTTTGAATTGTTTAAATTTATACATTTGCACCCTTTTTCATTTTAAAATAACTAATATTTTTGTAATTATAGTTTTTCCAAACAATTTTATTTGTCATAATATTTGTATTTATTAATTTATTTTTTACATTTAAACATTTTCTTGTTTTGTACCAAAAATTAATGATCGTCCTACTGCACAATGCACATTGCACTCCAACCTCGAGTTTTTGCCAACATAAATATATAAATATATATTATTATAAATATATATTATTATAAATTCTGCTTGGTCCAAAAGGAACTTATATAATTATAGTGTTTCTATTTTTTAAATTGATCTTAATATTTTTGCATGATTAAACATTTTCTTGGTTTGTACAAAAAAAAAAATTGCCAAAATAATCATGATTATTAATTTTTTCCATAATCGAGCAGCCCTGCACTTAGGCAAACTATACTTTATCTCACGCAATGACTGACCACATAAATGAGTACACTGTCTTTAAAAAGCCTTTTCAGTTTCTCAGTGATGATGACAAAAATAATCTTCCAAATCATGCTAATTGTTAGACCGAATTATAAATATTTGAGACTTAATTTTGCCCAGTTATTTTGTTACATTAGTTCCAAGTAGTACAAAGCAGTAGCAGACAGTATGAACAGGTGCATGTCATAATCTTACCTGTGTTCATGGGTGTCTTGTTTCTAACCTCTGTCAGACCTTCGTTGTTTTTAAATGTCAGCAGGGCTCTTATCAGTTTGATAACGCTGTTCCAAAAACAGCCAGGAAGCACAACCTGCTCAATTCTCAGCATTTCGCAACACACAGCAGGATGGATCCAACCTGATGCAGCTGGTCCATGAATTGGAATTGTCATCATTTTACATCCCAGCCATCAAATTTGGAATAATCCACATACAAAAATTACCCAATATTAGTTTAGCAATCTAAAATATCATACAATTCCCTCCAACATATTATTAAAGGCACGGTCTTCCGTTTTCACTCAGGAAAATGCACTATGTAAATACAGGACTTGTACCCATGAACTCCTTCTCAATATACACCACTGGGTTTCTGTTAATGTGTGGTGGTAATTTTTTTCCTAAACAAGCATGCGAACATAAATAGTTAAAATCGGCAAAAAAGAGACCAATAGTCAGGCATTGATAGATAACATAGTATACTATACTTCAGATTTATCAAGTCAGATTTATCAAATGCTGTTAAAACAGTAACATGAGTTAGCTAAAACAGTACTTCCTGTTGTGCTCTTATTTGAAACCAATTCACACAACTTCCGGTGCACTACTCAGTGGACTGACGATAACGTCACGATCGACATGTTAACAACTTCACACCATATAAAATATTGTTTTGAAAAAGACTGGCCAATCCTTCCATCAAATTTTGAACGTGTTCAAAATTTCTCTGCAAAGGTTTGAGTGTGCGGCAAGCATGGACTTATGCTGCATTCGGGGAAGGTGGAAAGTGGGAAATTGGTCTTTTCCAACTTCATACCAGGAAGTGTGTACGGGAACGCCCCCTTGAAATCCCACTTGCGAAGTGGGGAAAAAAAAAAGGACGACTTCGCTCACCAACTTCAAGATGCCGTATAAATACATAATATTAACCTCATTCGTCATTGCTCCTTTTCTATTTGATTTATTGCGAGAAGGCAAGTTTGCTAGAGGCCAAAATGTGTTTGTGTTTTACGTTCGCCTCGAACGGGAAAATCCAACTGGGATTTTTCCGATTTCAACGAATGCAGCATTACATATGACTACGTAGACGGTCAATGGGTCCCTCGCGGCTGAAGCCAAACGGCAGCCATCTTACGTTGACACTTTAATTGCCAACTTATTCAAAGATTATCTCAATATTGTGAACTCAGAGGTTAGGTTTGCAGTACATTTTGCAGCATATGTATTCCTGATGTGCTTTACAGCCACTTGATTGTGGATGGTTCTAACAAAATGATGGAGACAAATCTTTGAGTGGCACCCAGAGATTAAGCATTTTTCTTTGCAACAGACCGCCATTCACTGAGTGGCAACGTAAGATGGCCGCCGGTGGCTTCACTTCTCCGAGCGGCATTGACAATCCATTCATAGGTAAATCAGTGGTGGCGAGTGTTTGTCTTTGCAACGTTTTGCATCAAGCAAGCCGAAAAGGCAACATTCGCTACCCCTCGCCTCCGATTTCGCGGCTCGGCTCTCCCAGTTTGAATGGCGTTCCCGACTGTGTACTTTTTTTTTGTCTGAATGTCTGAATGGTCGTCGAATGCAGCATGTATTTCCGTTTTCCGGCAGGACTGAACCATTCGGGAGAGCGGGAGGGGTGAACTGTAATTAGGAAGGTATTCGAATCTTTATTATTAGGGGGTTAAACCAGCAAAGACGAAGATATTCATTCAACATGTAAAAATTACGTTACTTAGATTACTTATTTGCAAGTTTTTTAAGTCTCATGTGAGTCTTTATGCAGCCATTGGAATCGTCCAAAACCCTGTCTTGAAACAAAGCAATGTCACAAGGCGATGTAAAGACATGTGTGAACAGTTGTTGGAATATTTTCAGGGTCAGATAAAGAAAAAAGACGCTGCTGAGGTGAGATGGTCACACGCAGTGAACAGCAGGGGCAAATTGACCGAGGCTCTCCAAGGTGGGACATCTCTTTTTTTCATTTACAAAGTCCTGTACAGCAAACTCACCATGGGTAATATATGCGAAGGTGCTTGAATTCAAACTTTCGTTGGAACCCAACCAATATTCATTTAATGTCAACAGTGAATACCTGAGACGTATTAGCTGTTACATACGGAGTAAGATTTACGATACTAATGATCAAAACAGTTTTTTGTTGTTGTTGTTTTTAAGTGTTTGTTTGCTCTTTGTTTTTGCTATACACTGTGGAATTCAAACCATTTGGTTAAAAATTCAATTCTAGCATTTTCATCTACTTAGTAATATAATTCAAACACATTTTTTTTTCTACACAAATAAAAAAAAAACAAAAAAAAACATCTTTTATTCTGAAGGTCCCACTCATATGATTGAGGCTGACATAATCGTAAGAGGTCGTGACCCTAAGGAGCCAATCATGGGCCACCCTCCTGACACCGACAGTGACATCACACTGAAGGAGTGGCTTGAATGTGTTAAGTTGCATGACAAGGGGATCAAACTAGACTTCAAGAGGTGAGATGTGATCCGATTGTGTTCTTTCAAAGTTGTGAGAGCTGATGTAACGTTAACCCATTTTGACGCTTCCATGCAGCCAGGAGGCGGTGTCTCTTTCTGTGGCGCTGTTGCAGGAAATGCTGGCCAAGATGACCTTTCCTGTGTGGATCAATGCTGATGTCCTCCCAGGACCTGGAAGTCAGGACAAACCGTTGGCACATCAAGCTTTCCTGGCTGCTGTAAAGACTCTTCCCACTAACATTGTACTCTCCCTTGGCTGGACCACAAAGTGGACTGCAGGGACTGATAACCCAGGTGAGAACGCATCAGTTTGTGCTATTGCCTTGTGTCATCTTGGCTGTTAACCGTTTATAGTACGTGTATTTTCACAATTATACTACTGGCTATGTGACAAGCAACGTAACAAGTGGCCGCCATTTTTGTGGAATTCTTCACCTATCAGCATAACAAATTAAAGGGGCGTCACCGTGTTCCAATTTGAAGCTGCTCAAGACTCTCTCAAGCGTGACATAACGTATTTTTCAGGTTACAGTTGGGAAATGGTGCATGAGATGCAGAACATATGCGGAGGCCTGGAACATCTCGTCACCTTCCCAGTACGGGCGGCCCTTTTGGCCCAGTCGTTCTCGGAGCTCACGTGGCTGCTGCAACAGTCCGACAGGTGACTGCCTCGCACATGTCATTTTTATTTTTATTTAATCTCTTTGAGATCAATCCGTTCAACAATCCTAATTATATCCAGCACGATCCGTTCCAAAATCATTGCGAATGTGCGTTTTTCATCATTGTTGAAACACCAATGGTGTCCGACTGTAGATTTGAGGCAAAAATAAAAATCTATCCAAAGAGAGGACATCTATAGATAAGTGTTGCATATTGTCATTTATCTGTTTGCTAGTTCTCATGAGAAATAATTCAGATGATCAGTGTCTTCACAAAAAAATGTATTAATAACATATGATTAAAGGTAATTTCATAAAATTTTATTTGTGAAGAGTCTGTCAAACCAGTAGCCCTTTGCATTAGTCAGTAGTAACGATATCCAAACATCACAATACGATATTATCACAATATCAAGGTCACGATATGATAATTATCACGATATTGTTGGGGGGTTGGCGATAATTTATAAAAAGATCACAATATTGTAAAAAAAAAAAAAAAAAAAAGAGCTCATACTAAAAAAACAAAAAAAAACAAAAAAACACGCACACAATATTGTGCTTTTGTACATAACAGCAATGCATATACACCACCTACAATCTCTAATAACAATATGGAGGCACTTACTTGCTAATGCAAGCACACATTGATCGCTTCACAAGCAAATTAGGTTCCCCTTCATCTGACAATTAACATAGATTTGAAACATAGAAGGCCAAAACATCCCTAATGAAAATTGAATTGCACTAATAAAGTAGCCACTAGAGGGTGCCAGAACTTCACAAATGGAAATCAGCCTGACTTTCTTAACTGTGTTCGTTTTAAATATTGTCAACATAACGACGACGATATTGTGGCAGTTTTAATATCATGATATCACATTATTGCCCTTTTTGTTACATCCCTAATCAGTAGCCAAGAAGGACCTCTTGGTGACCCCAGATGTCGATTATGCTTAAAAGCAGTGGCAAGCTACTTTAAATGGACTCAACCAATTCTGATGAAAAGAGTTGTCATATTATCAAAATGATTGAAATTGTATGTTGTATTATCATTCCACCTTGCATTAAAAAAAAACTGATCAAAAGCCCCAAATGAATGTGACATTTATGCCCGTGATGAGTATAATGTAACTTGCAATGCAGTTGTGCAAACGGGCATTATTTAGTGTTGAACTAAAGTAAGCAAAGGCACCTTTGGCCACGTGTAAGCCTTGACAAGCATCGAGTGAGCAAGTGCAACAACAAGGCAATGTGTTCTTGGGCCCACAGACCCGAGTGGGCGGCTCAAACTGCGCCTCCCGTTGTGATGGAGGTGAGTGCTGCAGCATTAAGTGGGAAAGGGGAATGTAGGTAAGAGGCTGCGATGATTCATTCAATCAGTCACGGGTCACCAACGGCTCAGTTTCGTCCAGTGAAGCCCCACAGAAATACAAATCATCATATTAGCGTGCACATTATGGACATACAGTATTAACTGTCGGTCGTTCTGCCATGTCGTGTCCATGTGATTACTTATGGATGCCAATTTATGCACGTGGTTAATCGACCTGTGAACCAAAATGTGTCTCAAGCAGGGATGGACAACTTCATCAGTGCTACTGGGGGGCCACATGGGTTCGTGCACTTTCCTAACCAGATGTAGTATGAAAAAAAAGGCTGTTTTAAATATGGACACAATGCGTGCATACATGTCCAAAATTAAAAGATTTCATTTTGGATACATTTTTCAATGCATGTTATAAAAGATCCACTATCCTAACCCCTAATAACAAAGTGTTCCACAGGTGAAAATTTCATGTTCGTTCTTATCGAAGGGGGGAAAAGCACGAACATCTTACCAGCTAGAAATGCAAGAAGCGCCTCTCGCTGTTCAACATTCAACAAGGAAATGCTATCACGAATGAGGAATTACATGTGATACTTTAATTGCCCTACAATGTGTTTTAAAATAGTTTTACACATTTGTTGTGTGCAGGTATTCTCTCACGGTGTGGACCGGCCAGAACGACCACTTAAAAGTAGATGACCTTTTGCCTTATAGAACATGCTTCGACGTCAGGAGGATCTGCTATGACCTACCAGAACCGCTAAGGAAAGAGCTGACAAAAAGTCTACAAGATGAGACATGAGCAATCATTAGTCAGGCTGAAAATGAGAACCTCCAAAACTCTGGATGGTCACTGTACCACTTTTTTTTTTTTGTTATTCATACACATAAATAAGTTCTCTTTTTATGCACAGAAATGTTTTGTGTCTTCGTTTAATGAAGAAATGTATTTGTTTATGCTAAAACTACTGCTATAACAGCATCCATGCTAATCTCGTCAAGAGAAGATACTATTCGACCTATTATGACCGTAAGTAATTGAATTAACATTTACAATACAATTTAGGAAATGCAGCCATTTTATAGATTTCTTTTTTTTTAGGTACCTCTTTTCTTTTTTTTTTTTGTTTCATGTAAAAAAAATTGTAAACTAGACCCATTTTGGTTGTAACATCACACTTCTTAGGTTTGAGTCATTTTGCATATGCACTGTGAAGTGTCATCGTTTTGCTTTTGTAACGTTTGGCTAATGGAATCCCACAGCAGGATCATACAACCATCATCTACTGTCAAAATGTGTCTAATTTTTGGAATAAAATCTGTCAAAATAAGCTGCATTTACTTGTTCATCACTCGGCTAGTTAATTAGCCCAACACATATTGTATTGTTCAGCCTTCTTTTTATTTGAGAAGAGCTTTTCTCTTCAGAAAGCCTTTTATCCAAATTGCCAATTCGTAAGCATGCATCCTTGAAGCAAGTACTGTATGCTCAAAAGGAAAACGGGTTGCCTGTGGCAACGGTTGCACTCAACCTTCAACATTCACTTCTTAACTGCGTGTACACGCATACACCACATTATTATGCGCACACACACACACAACTGTTTTAAGACATTATAGCCTAACCCATAAACTTGTCTTATGAACTATTACATTGTACTGTCCTGTGTACAGATGTAGGCTGTGAGCGTATGAATGGAGGAGAGTTGGAGACCAGACTGGAGTTTGAAGATTTTACTGAAATCTCAACACACACTTTCATCCACTCAGCCCAAAGTATTTGACTAAAATGAACTTTGTGAGGCAGACATATTTGTTTCACCATGTAAATACACATCCATCTAGCTATGCTTCAAACTCTCACAGAGATTAATACAGTTCACTTCCTGTTAAATCACTTTGACAGTTGTGACGTCACTTCCGGTCCTGCCCCTAACTTCCGGTCCAAGTCCCACCCCCTTGACGTCGAGGCTCAGTCCCACCCCTTCACTTCCTGTCTAAGTCCTACCCCCTACACCCATATTTGGACTTCCTGTGATGTCATACTTCCGGTGGCTGAGGACATGTCCTGTTTTGACCCCACCCCCTACGACCATATTTGGACTTCCTATGACGTCTCATTTCCGGTGGTTGCAATTGGTGAAGCTGAGAGAAGAAGCGGAAATGAATCGGAGCCGTTAACGACTAGTCCGACTATTCGTCAAAGTTGGACAACTGCTTAATCTGCTCACTCTGCATGGAGTGGCGCCTCCAAAGCATTTTACTGGTTTCCATTGCCTTTGGGAAAATAGGTACGCACGGCAGGGCAGGCTTCGATCCCTTACAAACGATATTGAGCGTTTTGTTACTTGCAGCCAGCGGGCACAGAGTGACAGAGTTGACACCAATATCAGGAATGGGAGCATGCGGGTTCAGAGGGGGGAGGTACCCAGGCCGAGTGGAGGAGATGTGATCCTGCAGAAGGGCCCCTGAGCCTCTTCGCTCCAGTCCAACGGCACCTCGTCTCTGGACAGAACATTCCAGAGACTCTCTGGAGCATGACAGGGTTGAGGACCTGCTGCTTGTCAGCTTGGGCCTGTCCGGCCCTTTTGTCAGGCAATTTGAGCTTTTGTCTTTGCTGCCAAACTGCGGCAACTGAGAGTCTGAACTGTAATGGTCAATACCAAAATTACGTCGATGAACGATGTTTTGCAGACTGGAAATATTTAACTGCCGAAGACCGTCTGATGTATTCCCATCGGCAGGACTGGATTCAAGGGGAAACGGGAGATTGTTTTCGTGGTGCAAGTTAGGGTGCGAAGTGGAGTGCTGTCCGCTTGCCACACTGTCGTATGACATCTTTCGAGCAAAGCCTCTTGGACCTCGCGCTTTGTTGTCGTTCTCCGATATATTGTCCATCGCTTTCAGGAGTCCATCCTTCATGTCCATGCTATGGTGGCGCGAAACAGACGGAGGGAGACTCTGGAAGTTGAGGCCTCTGAGAGACGAGACGTCCTCTGGTGGAAATTCGACTTGCTCCTCTGCCAACGACGAGGTCTGGCCCTTCTGAAGAAGTACGGGTGGATGTTTGACCCCTTTCTGCGAGTGTAATCTCTGGAGATTAAGCCTCTTGTCTACATTTAATGGATTAGGATGTTGAATAAGAGAATCTGGTTGAGATGGGCTGAAGCTAACCAATAAACCGGGACACTTAGGATTTCTGAGGCTGAGAAGGGGACTACCAGGCTGAGGAGAAGCACTTGCCGAGGAACCTTGTGGAGGAACTCGTCTTTGGACGCCAAATGGAGACGAGCAGGTTGGTGCGCAATGCGGATTCTCCTCAAGGTCAGCGGGTGGTGGCACATTTAGGTACTGCTTTGTTGTCTGATGGCCAGATGGGAGCTTGTTGGTGGTGATGATGATGACCTCCTTTCCCTTCGCTTTACAAGCATCCAGGAGGATCTTGAGGATGCCCCTGTTACCCGAATTAACGGCGTAAACGAGTGCCGATAAGCCGGAGTGGTCCTCCAGAGTTGGATCGGCACCGCTGCTCAGAAGCAGGGACAGGATCTCAGCTCCGTCCTGTCCGAGGCACGCATGCATCAGGGCAGTTTTCCCGCTCTTGTCTTGAATGTTTGGATCGGCGCCATTTTCCAGCAGATACCTAAAACATGGAACAAAAACATGCATTTACTATTTGGTTTATAGGGATAAATCAAATCAAGGTTTAGTTGTATAATACAAACATATTTAAATAAGTTCAAATGTAGTCGCAAATACGTTCAAATGTACTTGTAGGCTAAATGCCACAAACATTGCATACTTTCCCATAATTCCATGGGGTATTATTTGCGTAGACGTGAGTGGAAAAAAAACATCTGTAACTTTACGATTTATTTTGTCTGCAGTGCATGATTGAGGTTCGTTGTTCGTCGTCCCCCCCCCCCCCCCCCCCCCCTACATTGGCAGCTCCACGCTTCAGTAATATAGCACCTTTTATACATTATAATTAGTGCTATCAAAGTTAAAGTGTTCACTAATTAATTAACTCTTTGACCGCCAAAAAAGTTTAATAACGATTAGTAAAATCACGACGTATGCCGCCATAAACATAAATGATTTTTATTTATTTTTTTAATCACCGTCTAAGTGCAGCACGCGCTGCCTGGTCAATGAGTTGTGGAATCAAAAACACTCACTATCTATGGCCAGCAGATGGCAGCATTGTATCTCTTTTAAATGGACTCATTGCATATGAAATTACAATGAAACATGATGAAATTGAACGTTTTCAAGGATGATGTAAATGATCAAAGCCTTTGTAATATTAAAGTGTTTTTTTTTTATAATGTGTGGCAGTAAAAGAGTTCATCACAAAAAAAAAAATCGCATTAATCATGTATTAATCACATTATTAATTTTGACTGCAGATTATCCTTTAGCTGACAGCGGATGGTTATGTTAAAGGTGTAGCACATAAACATAACTACATGCATTAAGGTAAGCATTTAATAAATGTTTCCGTGTGACATTCAGAATATTTTTCATCACATTGACAATTTCTTTTAATGAACAAGTAAGTAACTGATTAGAAAAAGAGGAGAATGGGTGTGTGGAGTGGATGATCAAAATTTTTGAAGATGATCGTCATAACATTAAATGTTGAGAAAGAATTAACACATAACAGGTGTACTTTAAATTTGGGGGGTAAAAAAAATGTTGCTAAAAACGCCTTTGTAATTAAGTGATTAATCGTGATTAACTCATTCACTCCCAAAAACGTATTTATACGTTTTTTTGTTTTTTTTGTTTTTTTTTTTAAAGAGTTTTTGTATGAAGGCTTTGATGCAGTTTCTGACCTGAAGTGGTTGCTTAAAAAAAAAAAAAAAAAAACGCCAGCAGATGGCAGCAAAGTATAAGAGATCAACCAGGTCCATGTTGCAACAAGCTCTTTTTTCCCAGTATTTTCAACAGGTTTGTGCATAATAATCAAACTTAGCTAATTATAATGCTAATTGCTACAAAACATAAAACAGAAAAAAAAATATAATGTACTTTTTTTTTTTTTTTTTTCCCTGATGAAAGAAGAGACACATTTTTCTTTTGGTAGGTTCCATGTTTTTATAGCAAAATAACATGAAAATGGCTGGGAGTGAATGAGTTAATCAAAATTCTAAGATGTGATTTAATCTGATTAAAAAATGTCATCGTTTGACAGCTCTAATTATAATGCAACTCAAAGTGGAGAGTAATTAAATCAACCATAGTACAATAAAAAGAAAACCCACCCGTGTCCACAACATCCCCATAAATGGAACTTACTGGACCATTCTGTGTTTGGGCACACTCTGCGTGTCCGAGTGACGTGTCTTGCAAGCCACCATCAGCGGCGTCTCGCCATTTTCATTGCTCTCGTTGACGTAGGCCCCTCCCTCCAGAAGCAGCCGAGTCAGACGCAGGCGACTCAGATAGACGGCCTTCAGCAGAGAATTGCCAACTGTTGGAACCTCCGTTGACTCACCCATGCCGAAAATGCGCCGGCGTCATCCTGAAGAAGGGTTCACTCGCTCATTCAAAGCACACAGCCTGCAAACAAACAAAACACGCGTTTGTAAGGTTGTTGTAGTTTGTTTTTTGGACAGCAGGACATCCTTAGTTTTATAGAGTATCCGTATGATTTTTGACATTTTCCTTTTAACTCATTCATTCCCAGCCATTTTCACAGAAGCAGTCCCGTTCGGCTGTTTTACTGGATTTTGACTGATTTTGCAAGGCCCACAGAATATTGTGTTCAATTGCTATAAAAGCATGGAACCCATCAAAAGAAAGATTAAAGTCTTTCATCAGGAAAAAAACAAAAGTATGTTTCTATCTGTTTCCGTTTTGCAGCAATTAGCATTAGAAGAGAGCTAAGTTTCATCAGTTTTCACAAATCTATTCAAAATTGTAAGTATTTGAGCTTTTTTTCTACATGGCCCTGGTTGATCTCCTTTGCTCTGCTGCCACCTGCTGGCCGTTTGTGTAATAACTACCATTTCTGCAACCGTTCTTTGCAGTTGAGAGGCTGCATCAAAGCCTTCTGTATGCTCTACCATAAAAAACAAAAAAAAAGTATAAATACGTCTTTGGGATACTTAGAACATTAAAAAAACGTATTTATACGTTATTGGGAGTAAATGAGTTAACATTTTCTATGTGTGGATTCCAACATAATTTATCATCAATAACCACTCATGACATCAAATGTTTGATTAAAGTTGCTGTACTGGCAAAGTTGTGTTCAATTTATTCGTACAATCAAAAGTCATTCTCTTGTAAGCCGAATCGACAGAACGCAGACAGGTTGCATTTGGAAGGACTGTGACCAGAGTCAGCTTTTAACCTATGTTTGGAGCGTTTCTTTTCTTTTCTTTTTTTCTTTTCTTTTTATGCTCAGGATGACATTCAAACCGCCATCTATGTTTCATTAAAGGGGTCAGTCCTGCCCTTCATCCATCCCTGACACAAGACAGCATATGTAATGAGGCAACAGTGAAATGTCATTCCTGAACTGTTTATCATGACTCTTACAAGGAAAAATAAATATCGTTGCCTCATCTTTGCTTAAATAAGCTCCAGCAGATAAAATAATGCGGCTTCATTTTACGCGATGACAAACATCCAGGCTGATGATTCGTGGCACAAAAAAGATCACTGATAAACATGAGCAAGGATAAAGAAAACAAAGATACTATAAACAATGGTGGGATGGAGTCCTCCAAAACTCAGACCTACCTTAACGAATGTCACCCTTGAATGTGGTTCCCTCTGATTGTTTTCAGTATCGAGACTCCAGCAGGTTAGAGCAGCAAATCCGGGCAATAGGAGAGAGTGGTGGAAGCAGGCAGCCAAGACTAATATATGTCACATATGAGTGGCAGCAGTGGGAGGCATTCAGCCAATGACAGCACTTTGCATTGTGAGCAGACACAGTCATGATGTTGGTCTTTGGTTGAAGCATGCGCGCAGGTAACACTCGTTTCTTTCCACCTCCAGGTTATTCACATTGACGATTGTGAGGTATAACAAAAGGCGCCTCGGACGTCACCGGCAAGTTCAAGGCTGCGGACAGATTTGCTTTCAGTCACGTCTTCCTGAGTGTTACCATATTAAGAAGCAAAAAATGGCTTTTCAAAACATCCTCTCCAAGGTCCTTTATTTATCGCACGAATCTTTGACTGGAACCGACGCAACAAGAACGTAGATACATATAATATTTTAGAAAAATGTCAGTCTGGTTTTTCGGATGAACCACAGTACCGAGACGCCCTTTTAAAGACTTCAAATGATATCAGTTGTAATGGAGACCTGAAAAAGGTGACAGTCTTGGCGCTACTGGATTTAAGTGCTGATTTTGATAGAGTAGATCAGCACATTTTATTAAACAGACTTTATTAACTCATTCACTCGCCGCCATTTTCACAGAAGCAATCCCGTTCACTCCCGGCTGTTTTACTGGATTTTGACTGATTTTGTCCCACAGAATATTGTGTTCAATTGCTATAAAAGCTTGGAACCTACCAAAAGAAAGATTAAAGTCTCTTCTTTCATCAGGAAAAAAAAAAGGATGTTTCTATCTGTTTCCGTTTTGCAGCAATTAGCATTAGAAGAGAGCTAAGTTTCATCAATTTTCACAAATTATTTAAAATTGTCAGTAATTTAGCTTTTTTTCTACATGGCCCTGGTTGAACTCCTTTGCTCTGCTGCCACCTGCTGGCCGTTTGTGTAATAACTACCATTTCTGCAACCGTTCTTTGCAGTTGAGAGGCTGCATCAAAGCCTTCTGTATGCTCTACCATAAAAACAAAACAAAAACAAAAAAACGTATAAATACGTCTTTGGGACACTTACAACATTTAAAAAAAAACGTATTTACACGTTATTGGGAGCAAATGAGTTAAAAAGCCTGGTGGCATCTCCAGTACAGCTTTTAACTGGCTTAATTCCTATCTCACACACTGATATTTCTTTGTAAGTATGGATACATGTTCCTCAGGAAGCCATGAAATTAAATGTGGGGTTCCCCAAGGTTCAATTTTAAGCCCATTACTTTTTAATCTTTACATGCTTCCCCTTGGGGAGGTCATCAGGAGACACGGCGTCAACTTCCACAGTTACGCTGACGATACACAGCTGTACATCGCCAAGTCACCTGATGACATGGGGCCCGTTGATATTGATACCCTTTTAAAAATACATTTTAGATATTAAATTATGAATGGTGGAAAATTTCCTGCAACTCAACCAGGACAAAACAGTGGTTTTAGTCATCGGTCCTGAAGGTCAGAGAGAGAGACTTTTACCAAAACTACAAGATTTTAAACCCTCGCAATGTGTGAAGAATGTTTTTGACTTTTACTCAGTTTTTTTGTCTAGTTTTGAACTGTTTGTTTTGTTTGTTTGTTTGTTTTAGTGTTTAAATGTTTTTGTTTGGTACTTACTAAGTTTTAACTTCAGTGTTTCCTCAAGGGGGAGCCTCCACACTGGGACGGATGGCTGGTCTTCTCCTGCAGGCGGGAGGTTGTCCCGGTGGCCCCTTGGCCCCGGGGAGCTGTGGCTCGCTTCAGTCCGTATGGAGAACGCTGCGGTCACTGTGGTTGGCCATCATCCCTTTCAGTGAGGATGAACTCCTCCTGGGTGCCTTTCCTCACAGGGTTCTTCTGTGCCCCACCATGTTGTGGTTTGCGTGTGTGTCTGTGGGTACAATCATGGGGATATGGGGTGGAGGAGTGGCTTTTTCTTTTTCTTTTTTTTTGGTATTACGGATGTTTTAATTGTTCAGCACTTTGAATTGCATTTGGCTGATTTAAATTAATTAAATAAATGCCACCAATTCCAAACAATGCTTTTTGTTAGACTTTACACCCATCTGTTTGGCTGGATCGGACATTTTGAATTTATGCAAAATCGGTGATTGGCTCTGATGTCTTAATTTGCCAGACTGATCAATGAGATCGGCTCCGTGAAATAAGACATATTTTGCTCCATTCTCTGATTGAATTGGTGATCATTTTTGTCAAACTCAATCGCTGATTGGCTGAAAAATCCTGATAGTGTCAAGCCTGCTTTTTGTGGTCTGTAATACTCTAAATTGTCCCTCATGACAAATGAGGTCACTTACCCCAAATTTTTGTAAAATGCAAAAAAATATTCATTGAATGTTCATTTTGTGTGTGGTTTTATAGACCAGAATGTTTAAATCACTCTAGTTTAACAAAACTAAACCCAAAAAACTAATAATGTAGCTGTGACGAAATCAGGAAGCCATTACTTAGGAACAAACAACAAACCAAACATGGCGACATTGGTGGACGAATGCATGGATGCTGTGATTGATTTTGTTCTCACAGAATTACTCACAGTTTCCTTTAAGAAGAACAGCGAGATGCACTCCGTGCTTTTTTTTTTTTTTTTTTAATTCATGCACCACCAACCCATTCGTTGCAGTGATTGGTCAAAACAGAAGTAGGGTAGGCGTGCACTAGTTGGCGAATCATCCAATCAGGTCGTAGTATTCTACAGAACGTGCCCATTTGCCGACCGGTCCAAAATAAGTTGCTATAAAGTCCACACATCACAAACATACTCATTAAAAAAATAATAAAAAAATCTTACCGCTTTTACAGTAGAAAATACACCTCAAGTGGCCCAGTCAAGAGTCCTGACACCGCTGTCACATTTGATATATTCATTCAGAAATACGGGCAACACCAAATGTTCACATTCCATTTAAAGCAACCGTATTCATGAGAACTTGAGTTTAGAGGCTCTTTTAGACATCCACATTATCCCATACAAGTTCATTAGGAAGATACCAGGGGGGGTTTCATCGTGTGCACTGCTGACGTGGCCTCCTTGACAAACTTTTGACTTTCAACCAGTCTTATTGTTGTCCCCTACAATTCCATCCAAATTTTTGACCGGGGAACATAAGAAAATACAATGTTTAGTACTGTACTGGAGCAGATTAGCAATTACAAGGCAAAATGAACTAAATGTTATCTATTGAAATAATCGACCAAGCATCATCATCTTCATTCATGAGACAGTCAAAAAGTACACAGCACTTTTAATGTGGAAATGAGTTTATTGTGCTACTGGAATTGCACGGCAGGCGCATGTCAACAAGCGTTCATAACACATCAAATGGAGAAGTCCAGTACAAGGACCTTCCTTCCCTTTCCAAGCAGGATTCGTGTTCATTCCAGCATTGAATGTAGCACCTAGCCAAGACAGAAGGGCAAGGAGAAGTACATTTCCAATTCCAATATAGGATGCATTCAGAATATAATCATGCTCTCCACAAATCAAAGCCTTGCTTCGTCTATGATTAGAATTATACATGGAATTTCAAATTTCAGGACCTTTTCGAGGAGTAATTTGGCCAGATTAATACGCCACAGTAGCAAAAACACATCTTGGAACAGAACTATACAGATGAATGAAGGCGTTGGCAATGATAACTGCTCACCTCCCGATCCACAATAGAATAAAGCGTATTTCTCCATCACATCAAAGCAAGCAAGGAAAGTAACAGCGGATTGTTAAGAAAGCCCACTTGACAATATCACAAAACGGAATAATTTAACTGTTAAGATTAAAAAAAAAAACAAAAAAACAACTGCGGTAACTTGTACAGATGGAACCCAACCATTAAGAAATCTACAACTAAAACCAAGACACAAACACGGCTTTGCTTCTCTATTACACGTGAGGCTGCGATTACACTGGCGTTTCTATAGCTTAGTAACAAAAACAAAAGAAAAAAATAATAAAAGCTTGACTTTGGAGCTAAGCCAGGACACAGGTGATGGTGGACCCCATTTTAAACATACACATTTTTTTTGTTTGTTTTTTTGTTTGTCTTCTAACAGATTGTGACCCTTACAAAATATCATAATCCTTCTTATCCTTTTTGCCTTCCCCCTCAAAGTTGTCCGCCCCATCACTGTTGTCGTGGCGACGCTTGCGGCTGCTGTTGACTCCGAAACGAGGGTTCGTCTGCGGCAGAGGGTCCATACCCAAAATCCGATGAATATGACGGAATGCCAACAGCCTCAGCGCCAACTGAAGAGACAAAGACAGAAAACACATACAGCCATTTAGCACATAAGTTGAATTCTGCTGTTATCCAGGTAGGCTCACTTTGTTTTTTTGTTTTTTTATATTTTTTCGTTGTCTCCTCAGACAAAAATCTTAATTTTTTGGGTTGTTTTGCAGCTTCTCCTTGACAACAGTAATCACGCATAGACGTTCAACTTGACTTCCATCTTTGGAACAAATGAGGAAAGCTATGCTGTAAAGCAGTCTGCATGTTTGTAGTTTTTTTTTTTTTTTATGTGGCAGTGTTCCCACCATCCTCCTCAAAGTTGTTTCGTGCAAGTAAAAATGATACAGACAACTAATTACTTATTTAGCCATTTTTGGCAGTCAAACATGAATATTTTGCCTATAATAAATGTCATATTTTCATTATTTTTCATGTACAATTAGTACCTTTAAAAACACATTTTGCAACTTGCTGTCGACTGAAAATGACATCACGAGGGCTCAGGTAACCAATCACAGCTCAGCTTGTGAATGTCACATGACCAAACAGAACAGGTGAGCTGTGATAGGTTACCTGAGCCCTTGTGATGTCATTTGCAGCCGACAGCAAGTTGCAAAATGTGTTTTTAAAAGGTACTAATTGTACGTGAAAAATAATGAAAGTATTAAATTAATTAGAGACAAAATATTAACTTTTTATTGCTATAATGGGCTAATAAGTGAAGTATCCCTTTAATGTTGGTTTAATAAAATGTTTATGTACCTGAAGTACTAATGGTATCGGTGCCAGTGACTACTTAAGAGTTGTTTACTAGTACTGATCTTGGAAAAAAATAGTATGAAAAAAAAAATCCCTATTTTTTTTTTTTTTTATGTATATTTTACACAACGTCACACTATTTGAATTTGGGTTCGTACCACATTACGATGCTGGTTTGAATTCAATTCATCGGTCAAGCCTTATCGCAAGCGTTTTACATGCATTTCACAATGTCACAAATACAGGAAAGAAAAATGAAGAACTTGTACTTGGGCACTTAAGGTTATGTCCTCTCTCTCCTGCTGTCCAATAGGTGTCAGGGTATCGACAGCACTCTTTTCACAGGGATCCATCAGCCCGGGCCCACCTGTTAAAACAAATGCCCTTATCAATGTGAATGTAGTAAAATGTCAGCCAAAAAGTAAAGCGCTGGGACTAAGACAATCAATGTATTTGAAGATTACGAAAAAAGTTCAACGAATGAAAGGATGACTTTTCTGCAAAAGCAACCTTAGAGCAGCATGGTGAAGCCTCACCAGACAACAAACCAAAGCAACAACATTTATTTATTTATTTTTTTAAAATGGCATAATAACTCAAGACTGTCAAAACATTTACCGCTGCACTATTCAGTTCCTTGAAAGATAAGGATTGATACTGCAATTTTAAATATAAAAAATTCACAATATTAGATTATTTAATACAGGTAGTCAGCTAATATTTAAGTGCGCGCCACATCATACATTACGGTACATTATCGTACTGTAGTGCCCCTCTTTGCCACAACCCGCCGAGCAGCACAACGCCATTTGCACACGTCATCTACCTCCCCTGTCCGGCGATTAACGGCACAGGAGCCACGACCCAGTCGTCGTCTTTATCAGCATAGTAGCAAAACGTACAATATCGCTTCAGCTTCGAAATCATTTGAATCTGACTTGCCGGTTGCCATCTTGACTCGTCATACGTGACAATCGCATTCGTGTGCCCTTCACGGACAGTCGGAAAACACTTTCCTGAAACCATTCCACCCGATATGTAACGTCTTCCACTTCAGCAGCCTCACATGAACGCAGCTCAGTAAATCCTCGACCATCATATGTACAAGTGAAAAGTATGCAATACTCGAGCAGTAAAAAGTGGCAGATTTAGATTTAAAAAAATATGGGCTGGACTTTGGAGGTGCCTGTTAGGCGAACCAAATAATTTATATCTGAATTAACAACAGGAATGATCTAATGAAGAAAAAGAAAAAAAGAAATCTTACCAGAGAGTAAAATCCCAGATGAAATACATTCAAAGACGCGCCTCAGTGCGTCACCTGGGCTAAGCGGCGCAGAGGCACTGCTGATGGCCTTTTCCACAAGCAGCTCCATGGCCTAATGTGGGACAAGGGATCACAGCTTTAGAGTTCCAACATTACAATTAACCGTTTTGACAACTGGGACGCAGTGTCAATTATATAACGAAGCGACACGCTCCTAACCAAGGAACTTCTCTTCAACTACTAGCAGTTTGTGATTTCATTCCAGATACAAAATATGAGCTCAAAGTACTCAACTATGCGAGCAGAGTGAACCCATTGGAGAGGAGAAAACATGGCTAGTTCAACTAAAAACCTTGAAAAGGCAAAGCCTCCAAACCCATTCAGGTCAGCAGTGTAGGAGCATTTCGGCTACCTGGTCGAGAACAGAAATGGAATTCTACATATTTTGCCACAAGTGTTTAAAAAATAAAAATAAAATAATAATAATAATAAAATAAATTAAATAATAAAATCCCCAAGTCAGGTCAAATGTTGATGCACCTTCAAAGACACCATCCCAAAATTAAGTCGGGCATAAAAAAAAAGAAAAAAAAAAAGAAAAGAAAAAAAAGCACAGCCTACTGTGACAAATATATTAATGGTGCTGTTATGTCACTACTGAATATTTTTAGAATTGATTAATCTATCGATTATTCAATCGATTGATTGACTAATTGGATTCCTTTTATTTTGAACTAAAGTGCATTACAAAAGCATTTTTCCTTGATTAGTATTTACAAATTCATTTGCTCCCAAAAACATATAAATACGTTCTATTTTAAATATTACCATGGTCCAAAAAACGTATTTATAAATATACGTTCTTATGGGGTTTTTTTTTTATGCTAGAGCATACAGAAGGATTTGATGCAGCCTCTGCACAACAGCTAGCATGTGGCAGCAGAGATAAGAGATCAACCAGGGCCATATTGCAAAAAGCTCTTTTCCCCACTGTTTTAAACAGATTTGTGAATAATGATGAAACTTCAGTGCAATTAGAATCGTCTCTAGATTGGGACCATTGTCACCGATATCCAATCCAATTTATTTTCCATATCGGATGGGAGCATCCCTAGTTTATACATGTTAAACGACTACATTTATATGATATATAAGCTTCTGTTCGTCATCCATCTTCTGTATGACTTATCCTCACTAGGGTCACGGGTGATATTTATCATATGCCATTTGATTTATTCATGAAAAAAAAACAAAAAAAAACTGATTGTATATTACACCGTGGGTCAGAAATTGAGATAGAAATGGATTCTTAGCTCAAGTGTATTGTCACAGATATAACAGTAACCGATTTGACTCAATTACAGACAAGACAGGAAGAGGATTTTTGTGATTGTCATTTTGTTCGATAAGCTGACATCGTAATATGGGGACACTCACCCATCCTGGGAAGGTCGACCAGGTTGGAACTCGTTCACACAGGTCTCGGAGTATCCGAATGATGATCACGCATGACTGCAGTCCATTTGCTCTAGCCTTGTGATATAATAAAGTTACACTTATGTGCCAAATCAAGGGTGAATTTTGGATAGTCAATCCATTCTTAGAGGTCCAACAACTACTGTACATAATGGAAGCTTGAGTATGGTTTAAGGCCTTTAATGAGCCATCAAAATTTGCAATCAGCTGCCATTGGCAGTAGCCTTGTACCTCACAGTTAGTAAGAGTTCAAAGTTTGCAAGATGCGCAAGAAACGAGGACTTTCCTTGCCATCTTCTAAACCCTGACCCGAGGTTTTTCAAGGAAACCCACAAACATGTATTTCAAAATACAAGAGTTCAACTGAGAGAGAATGGAGACTGAAGGAGCACAGGAAATCTGCAATAATTTACCTGTGATTCGGCACAAGAAGTGGTCTCACAGGAAAATAATCAGATTTTCCTTTATCTCTCAATCTCCATTTCATACATATGTAGAATAACAAAAGGACACAAACTCTGTTGCACAACTTGGTGCATGTTATCATGCAGCCTTATGGAATCCTTTGCAACTTACAATTGAAAAGGCAAAACACTAGGATGCCAATTATCGGACAAGATTTATATTGAGTACATAAAATAGTCACTAATCAATTTCTTCATAGGCATCTTTTTTAAGTGCATAATTTCCTCAGTAATAGAAGATTCAAATATGTGCAAACAAAATAAATTAAACAAATAATGCATCTCATAAGGCTACAATAATAAAGTAAGATGATGTTCCGAACCTGGAACCACTTAGCGTGGCGCAGAGCAGCCAGAGCGTCAAGGCATTTTTGCCTGTCCAAGACGTCCGCTGGGTCTTTCACCAAACCCGAAGTTACATCTAAAAATGGATTTGAAGTGTCAAAATGTTGATGGGGAACGGGTGTTTGACCAGGTCAGCAAGGCTGGCAAAGAACAAACACATTGCCACACATACCAATGATTCTTTACAAAGCAACCCACTTTCTTTTTTTTTTTTTTCTTTTGATAACTTTCTTCAACTTTGACATTATGAACAATAAATATGTAACTTTAACAATCTGACTTACTGGATAGCTACACACTGAGAATGTATGCTACGTCATTTGATTTAGACTCAATATTGTAGATTGCTTTATTTGGAAACCACCATATCCTAGTCCACACAAGTTTAGGCTGACACCATTTGCAACCATTAACATTTTATCAGGTAATAGATTTGTTAAAACAAAATACTTTAGTTATCATGAGAACTGTAGACCTTCAATGAAACACAGAGAAAGATGATGGATCTGGATGACCAGTAAAATGTGTCGTACAAGACAAAGTAAAGGTCAAGACCTACAACAGCGACCTGATAAAAAGCGGCATGGCAAAATGGTAGGTGTGGCAACATTTTTGGGGTGTGGGAAAACCTTGGTCAAAAATCCTTCCGGAGCTGTTGGGCCCTACGAAATCTCTGATGGGAGAAATCAGTGGACAATTCCTTTTCATTTTGCTCAAGGCAATTTGTTGAACATGTGAACACTATGACAAAAATGAAGTAGCAATGAGTGCTGAAGGAGAGGGGGAAAAAAAATGCCAGCAATCAAGAGGTTAGGATTTCACTGCATGCATACCTGGCATCAGTGGGCTGGAATAAGACCTCAACAGACATTGCATGTCAAAGGCTGAATGAACTCAGGTCTAACCAACCAGTCTACTCAAGCCTTTATACCTCAGCGTCAATAATACTCCCCTAAGAAAACAAATTAATTGATCTAATTTTAAAGATTGTATAGCTCGTGGCTGTGTTCAGAAGACAATGTTGGTGTTTTGAATCTGGCATTGTTGGAGGTATACTTAAAATGTATTGAGCCACATTTTCAATTCAAAATATGCTAATCTACTCAGGGGAGCACGTTGGATCAAGAGACAGCATGGTGAACTGTTCACCAGAACACAAAAATCCCATTTGTTTCCTGTGGGGGGGGGAAAAAAATCATTTGTTGCGAGGGGGATTCTGATCTGCCTTGATCAAATGTTGATTTGAATGCTGGGTTGCAAAACAACCGTGACTCTTTGTCGAACAAAATGAATAAAACAAAAACAAAAACAACAAATCTATCGTTAATTCCTGCAAACAAATTTTTCTTGACTATTTTTGTTTTTAAAAGACCAAAATTCACATTTAAAGATCAATTTCAAAACACAGCCAGAATCCCTGAGAACACAGGAAACAAAATTTCTCCAGGGTATAACTAGACTTATCACAATGCAAACACTGATCATGCTTTGCTTGAAAGGGATAGCATCTGAGAAGAGTTATAGAGCGGAAAGACTAAAGAGCAATACTGCTGGCACCCTTTTTTTTTTGCTTTACATTTCAAGTGATCTCTTCAGCAATTGTGAGAGCATAAGTTAAAGTAGAATGTTATTTATTAGGCTCCAACCTCACTTTAATTATGTCAAAGAAAATAATTTTAACCATTTGTGGTTTAACAAACATTTATATAAACAAAGCCTGAAAGAAAGAGGTTCTTTTTTTTTTTTTTAAACTTTAGAAGCCAGATGTTTCTGACATGAAAGAACATGTAGCCAGAATGCTTCTTTAAGGCCCAAATTATTTTTGTGGTGTGCCAGCAGCACAAAACTCTCAGTGTCAACCAACGTACTGGAAATGATTTCATCGGGAAATAGCAGAGACAATATATAAGGAGGTAAAACATAAAGCTGTTTTTGGCTTTCCCAACCTCCATCCCGGCCATTTTCCTCTCTGATGACAGGTGACGTCAAAGTGATGGTCACTTGCATCTTTGGCTCCGTACAGGATGCAAGAATGATGGCCGCTTCTTGGAGAGACCCTTTAACATCATATTTTTCCGGTGCTACTATCTGGAAAGATAAAAGCACATGCAAAATAAAACAAGTATAATAAGTATTAAAAACAACAACAACAAAAACAATGACTTAATATTGAACACTTAAAAATGTTGAGCTTATTAAAGTGGTGAGTTCAGAAATAGATCAAACGAGAACTGTAAAGACAGTACTGTTAGTTGTTTAGGGAGGAGCTCCACAATTCGTGTAAGTAGACTCATGGTGGGGTTTTCTGAGCAGAGCAGCACTAAGTTGACGTTCTTGTCGCCACGAAGAAGCAACCCTTTTGCCAGAACTCCCACTCTCATCACACCCTTCAGGGCTCTACAGAAATACAAAAGAAACATGATCATTCCAACAGCGATAATGTTATTGTTGTGTTTAATTCATTTACTACAAAGGGAACGAAAGACAAAATACTTTTGCACAAATACTGTACATTGTTATGTGCCGGCACCCGATCTGATTACGGTAATATTGAATAAGAATTAAAACAGGATAATTAATCAACTGAAATTGTCATCAGCCGCAGCCCGGAAGTGACAAAAACACTGCAGTTGCGTTTTTCCTGCTACTTTAAGCACTTTTGCGTAAGCCTGGTTTGTTAAAAAACAGATTAGTAGGAAGTGCAAATGTGTCAGGATGTCAACTTCAAATACTTGCAAGAGTACAGACATTTGCACCTATTGCTTTGGGGGAAAAAAAAATAGTGGGCGGCTCTCACGGACCTGCCTGGCCATCATCACTCACGAATATGGCCAAACTGTACATTTTTAATTAAAAACAGCGTCATAATAAATTAGACAATTAACATTATTTCGGGGCGGTGTTGTGTTGATGACATTAACTCTTTTACTGCCACACGTTACCCAACCCCCCCAGATTCCGTCACGTTTCAGATTCCGTCACGTTTCACTGTAATTCCATATACCGGCAATCCACAGAAAAGCGATACAATGCTGCCATTTGCTGGCGACAGTTTGTGGTGTTTTTGATTCCACAACCCATTTACTAGGCAGCACTCCACTTTAGACGTTGCACTTCCCATTCATAATTTAAAAAAACAAAAAAAACAAAAACAAAACGGAGTTGACATCATTTAACGTTTTTGGCAGTCAAAGAGTTAATATAACAGACCTGGGAAACGTACAGCCTGGCTTCACATCCGACCCGCACAGTCGCTCAACAGCCCTCAAAGTGACCATGAAGTCAAACGTAAAATATGTGCTGCTTTTATTTTGAAAGTTGTGCTTTTATTTTATATGTATACATTTGGATGCTAGTACAAGCAAGGTCGCAAGGAAGAGCTACGATTTGTTCCTGCAATGTTGCCAATTTTGTGATGTTTTTCATCGATTGATAGGATCTGCAGGAATCTTTTGCACAAATACAATTGTACAGGATAAAGAAAGACTGAGAAGTTCAAGGTTTACAGTTCCTGTAATGTGCATACAATTAAGAATCACCACTGCTATCATACCTGTCGATGTCGCTCCTATCTTTGGATGGTTCTTTCTTTTCTTTGTCATCTTCTTCCTGGACCTTGTCTTCATCTGTTATTATGTCTGAAACCAGTTTGAGGGCACGCTCCGTGATTGACACAATTTTCTGAATGGACTGCAGCTCCTCCTCTGAGGGGTAGATGGAAGCATGCTTGGTCATGACATAGCGGTCATCTGAAGAGTCAGGTCGGCGTGGGGGCTGCAGAGCACAAAAGGTATTAAGTTCAATATTAAATTCCTCATTTCAAAACAGAATAAAGTAGGATTCTGTAGTGACTTTCTCCATTGATTGGCCTCTGTGTTACACGAGCGTGCATTGCTGTCTCAATTCATGCTTTCCCTGACCTGACCTGGAGGCAATTTAAGGTTCAGATTGTGACATACTGTACCAAATGATGGATGGGATAGGGGGATAGTTTATTCATCCACAAGGAAATTCTCTTTACTAGTTGTACAAGAATAGATACCAGATTTGTAGTTTACAAAACAAGAAAGTTATCAGTTATCGATATTACTGTGGAGGAACAGGAAGATTGTGGTATTTGGTATTGGTGGGAAAAAAACGATTGAGGGAAATAAAAGTTATGGTGCACCCCTACCCTTGACCTTACCAGAGGACCCTGTGGCTGCAAACCTGGGATACCAGGTCGGACTCCAAGTAGCCCCGGAGGGCCAGGTGGATACCCTCCATCAGGTCCACGACGACGTTCATCCCAGTGGTGTTCTTCCTCCATACGCCTCCAGTACATGTCCTCTTCATAGCGCCTGAAGGTAAGTGGCAGCTCAAATTATTTCTTGGTCTTTTACAGACCAGACCTTCCAGAATGTCTGACACAAAACTGATCTCGATGTTTATTGTAATTATCATCCGTTAGGTCTTGCCATACTTCATTTACGTTAAATGTTAGGGCAACACCAGATATTTTTCTCTTTCATATCTGTGTAAGATTACCAACCAAGAAGTAACCAAATTAGTCATTTGGGACTGAAACTGAAACAGTTTGGGAGGTTCACAGGCAGACTTCGTTCCAGATCTGTACTTTCTACGTGGACTGATTATTTAATTATTTTGATGAATGACTGCAACCTCAAGCTTCTTGCCTCACCATCTTTTAACGGAATCGTCATTGATGGATTATCGTATTTCAACCACAGACTCTCATGGTCATTGGGGTAGTAAACGTGGTTGCACTGGCGCGACTAGATTCTAATTTTAGTTGTACTGCCTCAAACTGTAGGGGAAAATTCAACTAATTAGTGGCTGTCTGGAGCCCTGCAGTCAATTATGTGACCTTTTTTTCATTTCAAATCCATTGTGGTTGTGATTAGAGCCAAAAAGAGGAGAACTGTGTCAGAATTTTGTGACATTTTTGTTTGCTGGTGCGCTGTGAGATTTTTGTAATAGGAAAAAAAAAAGGGTGCCAGTAAAACACTGCATTAAACCAGTGTTTTTCAACCCTGGTCCTCGGAGCACATTATCCAGCCTGTTTTCCATGTCTCCCTTTTCCAATGCAGCTGTTTCCAATCACAGCTCATCAGCAATCTCCGGAGAAGCCTGATAACCATCCTCGGCTGCGTTGGAATAGGGAGACATGGAAAACAGGCTGGATAGTGTGTCCCGAGAACCATGGTTGAGAAACACTAACATTAAACTACTCATTGTATACTGCATATTCTTAACATGCAAAAGATGAAACCACAACCACACCGCATTTCCATTCTCCAACGTTCCTCTTCCTCTCGTCTTCTCCAGTATTCCTCTTTTTGCATCTGCTTCCTCATCTTTTCTTCTTGAATCTTCCTTGCTCTGATGCTAGGTTTTACCTCCACTTGCAGATCTGGATTCACCTTTTTCTGAAAGTGTCAAACCAGCACCGTGAAGGTAAATGAAGGAAATACAGATTCATAAATGAGGGTTTTCGGCGAGAAAATGTGCATTGGAATAATGGATGTATTTCTACTTGGCAACAACCATCAGCGGACTACTTAACGAAATTGAGAAAATGTTCATATTTACAGTCCTTAATTGGACTAAAATGGACTTCATAATAAAGGCGGTAAAATGTGGTAAAATGTCAATTCATCAATTTTCTTGAAGACATTAAATGAATCCTCAACTGAAACACTGTATACTGTATATGCATGTGGTGGAATTGGGCAATCCAGTGACATTGGTTATGAGGAAGGACGTGGAATAGCTGAAGCCAAAAATATGTGAATCGCGGTCTCAGTCATTAGTCTTTACAAGAATAGATAGTATGATTGGTTAAAAAAAATAGAACCAGTAAAGCATAAGGGACTTGGGTCACTGATGTCAGATATTAGTTAAAACCGGTGGAAAAACATTTCAAAGAGAAATATTTCAATGGTCCCACATGTATGATTATTGTAAATAAAAACGGGTTGCCCAACAACCTTACCGGTTTAAGGATGAAGAATAAAAGGTCAATGAAACAAACCTTGTATTGCAGGCGATGTCGACGTCCCTTTAAATGCATTTCTTTTGCATTTGGATCATTGAAACTGCATTCACAGAGCTTGCAATGGAAGCGGATCACTTTTCCTTCATCATTTCGGACCTAGAAATCAGTTTCACATATTAAAGTTGATAGAGCTGAAAATTGTCTCAAAATTATTCTGTAATTTATCAAATGAAAAACAATTTGGTAATCCTTAAATGATCTAAAACAAGAAAAGCTTAGTCTGATTTCATGTCATACACAGAGAACAAAAAGACGTCTTAAATTTTGGGTATCAACTATATTTTCCACATCTTTTCTTTCCTTATTAACTTGAACTTCGATCAAAGCTAACCTCTTCAACATAGTCGTGGCCAACAGGTTGGACGTCATTCTGCAGGGCAGCCAGGGTCGATGCGGATAGAGATTCTGAAACCTCTGTTTTGACATCTGCAGCACCTGAGGACGACATTGCAGTCTTGGGGGTCTCGCCTTTGCCCTCATCAGTTTTCGCTGTGGTTTGCAATTTATTCCCAGCTGCATTCAAAACATGCAAACATAATTATTATTAATTTATACTGCAGTTAGCTACCAACCAACACTTGCAAAAAGGCCAAGAGGCTCTCAGTTATTTGTTTACTCACCAACAAAATTCATCTTGGGTGTGTTGACTTTCTTTCCAGATGGGGTAGAGGTGGCAGCAGACAAATTGTTCATCAGTTGGTTCTTAACACCAATTGCGCTACTGCTGACGAGGCTAACAGGTTTTAGGTATGGAGCACTAGATGAAGAGGCTCCCACACCAAGAGAGCTGCTGGTAGAGGAGCTGTTTAAGGTCGATGTGATGCTTTTGCTTGGGGCAGATGTGCTTGAAGCTGACGTCTGAGTCACCATGCTAGGTTCAGTAGAGGGAATGGGCTTTCCAAGTTTGGTGTGAAGCTTCAAAACCTGTAAGAAATACAGATTAGCCTGCTATAGTTTCGGCAAATCAACATCCAACGTTAGGGGTGGGCGATATGGGAAAAATGTCATATCACGATTCTTTAAAAATAAATTCACGATCTCGATTTTATCGCTATATTTTTTTTTAACATATTTTTAAACTAATCTTCACATTTCTGAACATTTTTGTAAATATATAAAACCCTAAAAGAAAAAGAAAAAACAGACATCTTAAGCCAACTAAGCTTCCTGAACAGGTTTCAATTGAAATAGTGTAATTTTTATCAAATAGGCTGGAGTGTGACGCACGGTGGACTGTGCGTGCTGTGACTGGTTGGTCGGGTACACGTCAGCAGCTGTGGTCGATATTCTCCCAGACAACACGAGGCAGTAAAGAGTGCCAACGGTGTATGAACAGCGTTTAACACCACAATAGAAATTGAAAATGTTTTTTCCTCAATAAACTATCGACAAAAACAGTTTGGAATGAGTTAGCAAAGTAAATAAAACAGAATAGGAAAGTTGAAAACACGGTTTACGAAAGCGTGGGCAATGTGGACGTGTCGCGGCGCAGGGAGAGTTGCATACCCGTCGGCTGTCGGGTAAGGTTCTGAGGTGGTCATTTTAACATGACCTAAATAAAACGGACATTTTCTATGCACAAAAAAAAAATGTGTTGGTATTCATTCATATGGTGATGGAATGCAATGTTCCAATTATTCCCATACCTTCTGATGTTTGGCTCCTCGAATGTGGGCAGCATATGCATCCGCACCGGTGCAGGAAACATCACAAAGCTCGCAGCGGAGTTGGTTCTGAGAACTTCGGGCCAATAACCCACCACCACTACCACTGCTGCTGTTACTGCTCTGTGAAACCTTCAATGCTGCTTCCTTCTTCTTGTGCTTCTGGCCTTCCAGGTGCTCCTTGTAAGTCTGGAATATTTATAGAAATACGAGAGATATGGCTTTACTTCAGACACCATTTCTTCTCAATTCAATGAACAGGAGTGTTTTGCTTTTGGGCATTCTGGTGTTCAGGATGTAATGAGATTATTTTCACAATTTAAAACAGATTCCTGATTTTCTTAATAAAATGTTTCTTTCATGCTTCGATGATAACGGTCCACAATCAAGGATTAAAGTACACTAATCCATTTGATGTAAGCTCACACCTCGACTATGTTAGAATGATGAACAAGGGCAGAGCTAGTCTGGGTCTCCAATCTGTATTGTGTGATAGTGAAGCCAACTGAGCCCACATGAGAGAGAAAAAGCATTGATTGTACTCATTGTAGCAGCACTAAATCATCAAGTCACTAAATTACATGCGCATGTGGTGCATAATACAAATAACATGAATATATGCCAAACAAGTGAGTCTTAACTGGTTATCCCAAACTAATGCTGATGACACTGTTAGCTGTCTGCATCTCAGAATAGTGGAACACAGTCGCTCTGGTTAACTTTAGGATTTGACATGATATGGTCTAACGTTAAAGGAACACAAGACTTATGGAAAAACTAACCAGCTATTCTGTGAAATGGTTAAGTTGAACTCTTCCCTGGAAAAATTGCCAATTTATGTTGAGCAATTGTGATTTTATAGCACTATTTATTAATATTTTTGCGTTAAGTACTGTATCGGGCAACTTGCTGGAATACTTTCCTCTCGACCAGAACTCGTGTCACGGAACGCTGTCAGGGGTAAGTCAGTTCTGATCGCGCACTACTTGAGGTGAGGATGAAATACAGATTAATATCTAAAAATCCGAACTATGCCTTTTTTCTTTGTTTTGTTTTTTGTCGATGTTTCCGTGAGGCGCTCGCACGATGGGAGTTCACTCGTACACTCTCTGGTGACCTTCATATCCAATTTTCAAACTCACCTGAGGGCCAGCACAGCTGATCTTACAGACGTCACAATAGTGGATTTGTGGGGGTTTTGGTGGCTGCTTGGGTCGGAGCTGCTTATTCTGAAAGGGAGGTTTCTTAGTGAAAGTGTTTCCAGTCCATGCTGCAGTTGCAGCCACAGCCGCCACCGCCTGCTTTTGGTGCTGCTGCTGCTGCTGTTGGTAATAACTTGAGGCAGCTGAATAGACTGCGGCTTCATATCCTGAATATGAGGTCCCTAGAAAATGGGGGGGGGGGAGTTTTCATTGCGATCTTTCCATCATTGCCTTTACTGCTGATGTGACATCAAACCAACGCGCACTATTAATTACAGTATGTTGTGGTGGGCAAACCTCCACCATATTTTGCAGAGACAGACACTTACCGGAGTAGGTGACAGCATTTGTGCTGTAAGTCGGACTCTGGGAATATGACGGGACCACGGAAGCGGCAGCAGCCACAGGCTGGACAGTGGAGGTCACAGGGTAGATGGGGAAAGAGGATGTTGCGGGACTGGGTGCAGCTGGTTTAATCACCGTCACCTGACGAGTCTGCTGGCTCTGGGTGTATGATGTTACCCCCTGACTATAGCCTGGTTTGGGGGCTGGTGAACCAAAAAATAGATATTCACAGGCTTGGTTATCATGACAAATGAAAAACTTCACTATGGGATAATTTTGGTCATTAGGCCAAGGTAGCAACATTACAAATGTTTAGGTGGGTCCAACTGACAATGTTCAAAAGTAATGCAGTAATGAAGTGATGCAGAAAAAAATAATTCCTATCTCAGTTCAATAAATAAATTTAACTCAAAACAATTTTATTTACAATCGATTATGAACTAGAAAACGTAATCAGTGCCCAAGAGTGGTATAAAATATAGTACAACGGTGATGTGGAGTTAAAAAGCCACAGAGAGATGAAAATCTATGAATTACTCAAGAAAACATTTACTCCAACCTGTTTGATAGTAGGACTCTGCGACAGTAGGTTGCGGCTGAGCAGCAGCCGCAACCACTGCAGTTGCAGTTGGCTGCTGGTAATACTGCTTGCTGTCATATGCTACAGCAGAAGCTGTGGAGCGGACATAAGAGTAGGAGTCCTGACAATGACAAAAATATAAAATAAATGAGTAACAGTCATATTCTTGCATTTCTAATTCCCTCATCTTCAATACAAATGCCTTTGTAGTGCAGTGCATTTACACCAGAAACCCCAAACCTCATCAGAAACATCAGAAATTCTTCCCTACATTCCATTGCAGCTGACTAAAGAAACAGTTACACAAGTTGCCGACAAAGCTGTACCACTACATAGAGTTGAAGACGGCGGTTTTGGAGTTGTTGAATTCGGCAGCGTGCCTCTTACAGGTGCCGGTTGGACTTCCAGACTGAATGACCCCTTAACTGGTAAAGATTTTCGTGCTCGTGCCCGTGAAATAAAAAGTCCAAGTCCAAATTTAAAATCCAAAAAACAAACAAACAAAAAAAAACAATACGTATCCGACCGCCACCAAAGTATCGGGATCCGGACTGTGAGAGTTACAGAAGTGGATCGTCCCAGCTCTAGAGTTTTTTAAGCAGACAAATAACATTTGCAATTCAGCCACTAGATGGTGCACTAACAGAGGAAATACAAATTCGATCACAGCCACCATTGCAATACTGCATGTGTCTGCAAAAATAAAGTCTATGTATAAAAAAAAACATGGGACGCTCCAAACATTGTTCTGGCGGAGGTTCGAGGCAGAAAATATAAGTCCTCCTAATTTTAAAGTCAACTTTTCCGACATGGTCGACTCTTTTTCTCAACCGTACAGACCATATTTCCGAACGCACCCACACGCAACAAGCTCTATTTTCATGGTCTCCTACCACAAATGACTAGTATAAGTATCGAGAGTATCATTATATAAGTAGTTCCGAAGATTTGAAAAATACTTGAATTGCGAGTTTTTAACCCAAGACAACCATGAGCATAAAATCCAGCTGTGTACCTGGTAGTTTTGTGAGGTGACAGGTGGAGGTGGTGGAGGAACTTCAGCCTGCCGCTGAGTGTAGCCATAGTCAGCTGTAGCATGAGTTGGCTGGTATCCCCCATATGCTGCAGCAGTAGCAGCAGCAGCCACTGCAACTGGCGCCGGCCGGGCAACGGCTACGGTCGCCGCCGTGGGCGCGTAGGCTGCTGCCACAGTGTGAGCTGCCACAGGTGCTTGGTGAACTGTATAACTGGCCACCGTGGTGGGATGGGTGTATGCTACACCGGCAGTTGGCTGCTGACTGGCAGGAGGAAAACAAAGCGGTTTTTAGTTACGTGTTGCATCTTCCGGCGTCATAAACGTTCACTGCAACAGAAGATCGACATTATTTCTTGAAATGCCTTGAAGTATAATAATAAAAATGTTAACATTGTTACAACTGTAACAGAAGCTAATCTCATTCTGTGGTATTTTTCTCAAAGAAACAGCATGAATACTGCAAAAAAACATATATATATACAACCAAAATATAATAATTGGCTATTTCATGAGCCTGCGATTGGCTGGCAACCAGTCCCAGGGTGTACCCCCGCCTACCTACTGCCCAGAGCCAGCTGAGATAGGCTCCAGCACCCCCCCGCGACCCTTGTGAGAAATAAGCTGTCAATAAAATGGTTGGTTGGTTATTTCATGAGCTAAAAAACGGGGGGGGGGGGGGGGGGGGGGTGAATTCTAGAGGAAAACACTGCAGATTCTATTATCTTTTCTGTTAGTGCCTTTATGATTACATACCTTTGATTTTGCATGCAGCTACGATAAAACTTTTTTTTTTATTTTTTTTAGAAGTGTTCTGGCAATAATTTAGCACTACCTTTATAATGATAGCTACAGCATGGTATATAAAAACATTATTCCTCATTCCTAAGTAACTTTTGGTTTTAAAGTACATCTCAAAATGTTTACATTTACGCAACAGTGTTATGACGTGTATTTTATTTTTATTTTACTTGTTTTTGTTTAAAATAAACATTTTATAACCTGCTAGTGATTGGAATAATACAATTGTCCTAAGGCAAAATCTAAACTCATTCCAAAGTTAGATTATTTGCGAGTGAAAACTAGAATTGAAGTCTCAACTTCCCACTGCATCCTGAAACTCTGATAGGCACGCAATTTACTGATGATCGTCATTCTTGTTTCTCTTGACTTGAGCACTCTAAATGGCCTGCTCAGTGCTCACATCCAACTGGAGCAGAAAAATACTGCCGCCCCCCTCCCCCCGGAATGAACAATGGCAGCAGTGGGAAGCATTCCACTAGCAAGTAAAACTGTATGGACACATACGGTGAGCGATGACCTCCTCGATCATAAGAAAGCTCGCAGAGAGGTGATCGCCTTACCTATACTGCGCGGCAGCGCCATGAGTGAATCCAAAGTAATTGCCGGTAGCCATTTTGGCATCTTCACCAAGCCGGCTGGGCACTGCGGAGGACAGACATGATACAGGGTTACGCTAAGCTAACAGTTAGCAACAAGCTAAACGGAGCACTCCAACGACAAATGACCTTGTTATGCCGATACCGTGTCGACGGCTTTGTAAACAGTAAACATGAATACTGCACTGACACCTACCATAGGTGAAGGATACAACAGGACATATGGGAATCATTGGTTTGGTCTGTTCTATCGACGATCGAGTAGGTCAGCGTATTTGTATTACATGTCGTACCCGGAAATGGCGTTTCGCGAATTCGCGCCTGCGCGATAGCCAACACTAACGGCGACAGACAGACGGACGGAATGCACATGTATTTAGAGGGCAAAATAACTATAAAGTGTTTGTTTATTTATATATATATATATACTATTAGTTTTCATTTACTTAGATTCACTTTTTATTATTTGCTTTTATTCTATTTTATTATTTTAATGTTTGTGGGTAGGAGTCGGTTGGGGTTTTTGATTTCTCTTTTTCTTTCTTTTTAATGTGAAGCACGATTGTGTTGTTTTTAAAGTATGAAAGGTGCTATAGAAATAAAGATACAAAATAAATAAATAAATACAAATAACTTAATTTACATTTCATGCAGAGAACCTTTTGTATTTTTCAAGTGAGCAATATTTTACATGAAAAATATAAGATTCTTTTTGCTGGTATGGTATTGGCATGATCCAATTCTAGACTTTTCAATTTCATTCACCTCTACAGGTTAAATAACACATTTCTATAAATACACAACTGTAGTGACAGTACTGTAAAGTCTATCAAATAGTGCAGACATATTGTACAGCATCCTGTAGTATGAGTATGTAATGTTATGCAACACATATGGACTTGAAACAGTAGACGTACAGAAAATAATTCAGCTAGTGCCTTCCTATTGGTGTTAGGCTACACAAGTTCACATGTGAAACTTACTGGAGGTATGATCTCGCGTTGCTTCATTTGGCTGTGGCTAAATCTTGATTGATGTACAACAGTAAAATTAACACTCAAATGTAAAGAAACATTTGTGGACAATTTAAAGGAATATGCAGCCAAAATCATTTGCCGATCTGACGCAGCAAGATAAATGACTCAAAAGACTGGCAAAATGACAAACGAGTCATTCAAGGGTAATAAGTAGAAAGTTTTAGATTGGCAGTCTCCAGACTCAAACCCTATTGAGAATTCATATTACAAAAAGAATCAACTGACAACATGAGTGACCGCTAAAAATATCAATTGAAAGAGGCAGATGTGATAAAAGCATCACAAAGGAAGAATGCAAAAGTTTGGTGCTTGCCATATTGACCAAATGAAATTATGGCTGTCTACGGACATTTGACCAAAGAAATAAAAACACAGCAACAAACAACGTTTGTTCAGTTTTCTTCCACAATTAAGAATGCTGATGGGTGAATTTTCCAGTTATAGAATATGCCATTCAGTCAATATATTTTGACAGTCTTATGAAGACCATCGGTGTATCAGTATTGAAAGTTGGGTGAATTTCCCCGAAGAAATTCTGTGCTGAAAATGTATCGTGCATCATCGGCAAGTAGTCCCGACAGGCACGTCTGGCGTTCGATGGACGTCAGAGCCGATGACTTTCTCGTGAATGAATCGCCCGGTGTCACATTCTGACTTGGATTTCCTCATCCTGGGAATTAAATAAATAAATGAATAAATAAATAAATAAATAAATAAAGGGGGGGGGAAGTTTCACTGTATGCAGACATATGCAGAAAACAACATCATTTCCTGAAAAAGGTTCAAATAAAGTACCTGTTTGATATGTTTAGATGTAAAAGTCAGCTTTAAAATTGGTTAAAAATAAATGTTATTAAATCAAAATCATACTGTATTTCAAGGGTGTCCAAACTTTTTCATTTGAGGGGCACATACAGAAAAATAGAAGGACGCAAGGGCCACATAATGTTATGAAGACAAATTGTGTTTAGTCCTAAAAATTGTACAAATAATTGATTTGTGCTTTTGCATATTTAGAAAAATGCTACAGTATATAAACCAATTTATTTGTACTATAGCAGTAGGATTGTTATAGTTTTGGAATTTTTCAATTTAGTTAGTTTTTATTCATATTCAGGGTGGTTATGCTAGTTTTTATTAGTTTGGTTCTTTTAAAAATGCTTAGTTTTAGTTTAGTTTGTTAGTTTCAGTATTATGTTTTTTTTTTTTTATAAACCGAATAAAGGCATTTGCCGAAAATTAACGACAACTAGCGACCAATTTTATTTCATCCAGATAAACCGGATAATAAAGACATTTGCCAAAAATGATCGGCAACAATCAACCAATTTGATTTCATCCAGATAAACCGGATAATAAAGAAATTTGCCGAAAATGATCGGCAACAATCGACCAATTTGATTTCATACAGTTAACCCGGACAATAGGGAAATCTGCCGATAATTATTGGCAATTATTGACCAATTTGATTTCAATTGTATTCAAGTAAATTTTGCAAACGGTTTACTTATCGGTTATCGACATCGACACTTTCTAAATGATTGCTTTATCGGTATCGGTTGAAAATAGCATTATCGTGCATCCCTAATAGGAAGGGCCAAAATCTCAATGTGTAAACTTTGAAGTAAGCCAAACGTGTAACTAGAGAGAAAGAAAATCCAAGTGGTTTGCAAATTGACAAATGACGTTTGCATTTTTAGTCCGATATACCGTTTCAGCAGTGTCGACCGTCTCCTCTCCTTCTGTGTATTCGCCGCCAGGCAAAAAGGTCTCAAAGTCAGACAGGCTTTCTACTGCCTCCTCGTCATAGTCCGTCTGGTAATCTTCTGATAGCTCATCTGAAGAAAGACCAGTTAGTTTCATGATCATTTCAATGAAAAAAAATAATAAATTGAAAAATCATACCTTCAATTAATGCAGTCTTGACAGGCTCGATCCGTGACACGATCTCGGCCAAGTCAGTGAAGGAGGCATTTGGACATGTGACCACCTAAGAGAGGAAAAAAACGACAACAACATTATCAGCTCCTGTTCTCATACCAACAAACAATCGTGGTGCCCCTAGAGGTGACAGAGAGAACTGCAGGCAGTTTCTCTTCGTATACATCACTCCTTGAGCGATCCGAATTTCTGTTACAGTAGATTTAATTTGAGACTAGATTATGTTATACGTGCTCTAACATTGTATGTCATCATATTATACTGCAGCTTGTGAATTGTATTTTATATTTTTGCAGCAAAACACAAAACAAACTGTGCTCACATGACTACTTTTGGTCTTATGGAACTCCTCCTGATGTCTGTCTTTAAGCATGCTGTCCACCACATTACTCCGCCGCCAAACGTCAAACAGTGTCTTCCCGTGCTGATATCCCACTTCCTATATCATAATGAAAGATCAGTGTGTGATTTTCCAGCCATTAATGAAAGAGCTGGTAATTGTAGCAATGGATGACAAGAAAACGTACAGCAATTTCGTCAAACTTGCCAAACTCCAGTGTTCCGTAGTGGTCGATGGGAGGCCGGATGTACTCGCAGTACTCGCTGTCTTTAACCAACTCGAGTTGTCGGACACAACAAACATAAGCAAGACGGGTTTGGATCTCTGCCATATTAAGGACCTGGAGGGATGGGTTAGGAGCTTAATAGAGGCTAACAGAAAAATAATTGACAAGTACTGTTTTACAGTAATGTAGCCATTCACATGTTCAAACTTGAATATACAGTTTTGATTTTTTTTTTTGGCACAGAGCACTGAAGTGAAGGGCATTTGAAAAATATATGAACTCATTTGCTCCCAATAACGTGTAAATCCGTTTTTTTTTTAATGTTTTAAGTGTCCCAAAGACGTATTTATACGTTTAAAAAAATTTTTTTTTTTAAATTTTTATTTTTATTTTTATGCTAGAGCATACAGAAGGCTTTGATGCAGCCTCTCAACAGCAAAGAACGGTTGCAGAAATGGTGCCCACCTCTGCTAACGATTCGCATACCTTGACTTTCTCAGCGAGAGGGTTGAATCGCTTCCACAGAAGCCACCACCCATTCAGGGAATCGCCATAATTGGTCAAGTTGGTTTCATCTCGACTTCCGACATCGACAGCAATCACAACTTTGGCGCCCATGGAGCGAGCCACGTCAGCTGGAAACAAATAAAAGGAGATTTTCAATGGACATAAAAGCCAAACAAATAATGAAGTGAATTAATATCCCCCCCCCCCAATATGTATACAGTCAAATAATATAAAAACAACGTAAATTAAGGAAATTTCCCTTGTAAATTAATTTCCTATCTATCCATCCACACATCCATTTATTTCTAATATATAGTAATGAGGACAAGAATGAATCAATGTGACCGCCGATTAACTCTTTGACCGCCAAAAACGTTTAATAACGATTAGTAAAAACACGACGTATGCCGCCATAAACGTTAAATGACGTCAACTACGTTTTTGTGTTTGTTTGTTTTGTTTTTTTAATCAATAGTGCAACGTCTAAGCGCAGCGATGCCTGGTCAATAGGTTGTGGAATCAAAAACACCCACTAACTATGGCCATCAGATGGCAGCATTGTATCTCTTTTCAGTGGGCTGCCGGTGTATGACATTACAATGAAACATGACGAAATCTGATTTAATAGAACATTTTCAAGGATGAGGTGAATGATCAAAGCCTTTGTCACGTTAAATCCAATTCACAGAGTGTCACTAAACAAAAAACTATTAACGTCAAAGTCACTGTTGTGGAGAAAATTTTCCCAAAAAGCTTGTTTTCTCCTTATCTTTTCAATTTTCGCTTAATGTTACTCAAATTACCTATTTTCAAATGATAATTACAAAAGAACGAAATAAGGTACAAATACATTTTTTTCCTAATAAAAGAATGAAATGCGATCTTTCATTTGGTACCCGCATTGTATATATAGTAAAAGCGCGCAATATTCTGTTTGCCTTGAAAGATGAGTTAAAATGCTCGAAATCAGCTGGCACTGTCTGGGTTGTTTTTTGGATAACGTGTGGCATTAAAAGAGTTAAATACATATAATACTGGAAACAATACTAATACTAAACACAGTATAATTTGTATGATGTTGACATCTTAAGATTGGTCTTACCAGGCAGATTGTTGATGTAACCACCATCCATCAGTAAGTGCCCGTCTTTGGGATCACAAAGAGGGGGAAGGTAACCAGACAGTGACATACTGGCACGGACGTAACGCCACAGTGAACCTGACAGGAAATGCACGGTTTCAACACTGAACATAAATGGAAGCACTTCCAAGCATTCAATTAGTCAAGAATATGACATTTTATTTTCATGCAACATCAATATTGTCACTTGACGTCATTTTGTGACTTTGGAGTAAAAGTGGGTGGGCGGTAGGGAGGGATGTAACGATATCCAAACATCACGACCCGATATTATCACGATATGAAGGTCAGGATACGATAATTATCACAATATTGTGGGGCGGTTGGCGATATTTAAGAAAGATCACAATATTGAAAAAAAAAAAAAAAAAAAAAAAAAAAAAAAAGAGCGCTCATACTTAAAAAAAGCACAATATTGTGCTTTTGTACATAACAGAAATGCATATAAACCACCTACAATCTCTAATAACAATATTGAGGCACTTACTTGCTAATGCAAGCACACGATCGCTTCACAAGCAAATTAGATTCCCCTTCATCTGACATTTAGCATAGATTTTAAACATAGAAGGCCAAAACATCACTAATGAAAATTAAATTGCACTAATAAACTAGCCACTAGAGGGTACTAGAACTGCACACATGGAAATCAAGCTGACTTTTTTAACAGATGTGTTCCTTTTAAACATTGTGAACATGACGACGACAATATTGTGGCAATTTTAATATCACGATATCACGATATTGCCCTTATCGTGACATCCCTAGCAATAGGGGTCTTCAAGATTTATATTTACCATCAGTGTGAACTCTCATGGAGGAAGCTGTGATATCTGTTGTAATGTTGAAGTATGGTAACCATAAGTCCTGGCACAGGAAAAATGATAAAAGCATTTTTTGTTAAATTGTTATGTATTTTAGTAGGTATAGAAAAATGTTGGCATTGATCTTTTGTGGAGTCACGATCTCAATGCCAAGTGGGCAGACTCAAAAATATGTTTTCATTATTGCAACATTATACTATACCTCTATCTGTTTGCCTTTAAAAACGGAGCTAATGCCGGAGTTAAAGGAAGCCCCAGAAAACATGGAAGTGACAGGGTAGGTTAGATCCACAATCTTTTTAAAGAAAGATGTCATATCCTGAAAAAAGAACGGAAATGCAGCAACAATTAAAAATCGGTGCATTGACGAGTAGGCAACAACAAAAAACAGAATGACTAATTCCTCATTAACCTACCATGGCCCATTCACGAGCTCGAACCCTCATTCGACTGCCGCTTTTTTCCTCAGCATACAGTGCCCCAATGAAGGACCCGATGGAAGTCCCGCCCACAATATCCACGGGGATCCCTGCCTCGTTCAGTGCCCGGATGATGCCAACTTGGGAGCAACCCCTGAAAAAGACGCCACATATGAAGCAAAGAGTACTCACAGAGGGAACAGATCTCCACCATGATATGGCTATGATGTATCAATCAGATAGCTAAAAAGAAGTTAAAAGTTTGAAAGAAATTTCTGATCTGGAAGAAAATTTCATTACAGCTATTAAAAATGCAACAAATTAAAACCTTGTAGAGATTAGATAGACATTCCTCCCAATCACACCCTCGCAGTTCTTACTGTCAAATCTCAAAGTGTTCTCGAACAGAACGATGGAAGACACCATTTCCAAAAGTGTGGGTACTCTTTAGTGCAGTGGTGTCCAAACGACGGCCCGGGGGCCATTTGTGGCCCGGCGTCCATTTTTCAGTGGCCCGCGACATATGCT
Organism: Festucalex cinctus; assembly: GCF_051991245.1. Taxonomy (NCBI): domain Eukaryota; kingdom Metazoa; phylum Chordata; class Actinopteri; order Syngnathiformes; family Syngnathidae; genus Festucalex; species Festucalex cinctus. Next base: position 27,188,921 of record NC_135415.1, on the reverse strand, counting down.
AAAAATGGCATTTGACTCAGTTCAAATAAAATAAACAAAAGATAAATGTTTGGAGATGGTCAAAGTAAGAAGGGAGGGTGTCGAAAAACAGGTGTCATTAAAGGTTATTTTAGTTAACGAAAACTAATGAAAAAACTAAAATTCCAAAAACAATGTTGTTACCGAAATAAAATAAAAACGAAAATGCTTTTAAAAAACAAAAACTAACTGAAACTACATTTTAAGTATAATTATAGCAAACATGTCCTTTGTTTTAGTCTTTGGTAATTAATTTAATGCATGAGCCTTTGGGGATGTTTTGAAATGTGATTTTTAGTAGATTTATTTTGATATAAACCGGAATAATGACGTTTGAAAGTATGTCACACAGAAGTGACGTCATCTAGCAGCAGCCAATAGAAAAGCACCAAAAGATAACGTTGCTCCCATGGCGTTTTTTTTTTAAAGATTGCGCACAAGTATTACACATTAAAAAAAAAACAAAAAAAACTAATAATAATACTGAAACTAACAAGCTAAACTAAAACTAAGCATTTTTTAAAGAACTAAACTAACAGAACCACCCTGAAAACTAATAAAAACTAACTAAAATGAAAAATTCCAAAACTATAATAACCCTACTGCCATATTACAAATAAATTGGTTTATATACTGTAGCATTTTTCTTAATATGCAAAAGCACAAATAAATTATTTCTACAATTTTTAGGACTAAACACAATTTCTCTTCATAACATTATGTGGCCCTTGCGTCCTTCTGATTTTCTGTATGTGGCCCTCAAATGAAAAAGTTTGGACACCCCTGATTCTGTGTTTATGCCCAAACCCACACAAAGGGAAGGAGGATCCAGGTTGCACACACACAATTTCTGTTTTGTACTGTATATCTCGGGTGAGTGCTGCGAGGTATGCAGTCAATACCTTGTTCAAGCTTCAGGCCGGAGCATTAAAAGGAAAAGAAATAGATGAGTTAGAGCACAAACAACCGAACCTTCACAACCAATCATCTATCAAAATGAAATATAAATCCTCTATTTTATTAGTATTATGTTTTCTTAGGCTGTATCAGTGTTTCTCAAATAGTGGGAAGGGCCCCCCCAGGGGGGCGCGAGGCTCCATCAAGGGGGGCGCGTTTGGCCTTGGGTAACATGCTTTTTTTATTTTTTTATTATTATTTTTTTACTGTCCTAGAATAAAGTGCAATTGCACCTCCACTACATTAGGGGGCAGTGGCACGCTTATTATTGGCAGCGTGTGCGCAGGGAGCATTCGCTTGGTGGTGTAGGGGTTTTGTTTGCACTGAGCATTCGTGCTTACACACAGCAAAAATAAATAAATAAATAAATAAATAAATCTGCACAAATTATTTTATATTTTTGTTTTGCAGGTTAGAGTTTTTTTGTTTGTTTTTGTTTTAAATATTGTGCTCCTGAGTTAATGTTGGTGATCAGTTTGAATGCATTATTATTTATTGATTTTATGTAATTTTATTTTTCCGTATCATATGGTTTGACATGGTCAGTCAAAAAATGTTTATAGTTTAATTAAGGATTAAATTTTATTTTTGAATTTCAGATGCACTTTAAATCTTTTCTGTTACAGTTAACTCATTCACTGCCAGTCATTATAGAAAATTTTTACATTTCCAATACTCGCGTGATATTACATTCAATAATTATATATAAACCGAATCTACCAAATAACAGAATAGACTCCCTACTTTTTGTCCCGTCCCGTTCTTTTATAATTGACAGCAGAAAAATGTAGGTTTGCCAAAATACAGCCATTTCTCCCATGGACTCTGAAACTGTGTTTATTTCCTATAAAATGGGGCAATGATGTCATCTACCGGTGGTTGGGCATCAGTAAAGTTGTTTCCAAGTTTGATATTTACAGTGGAGCATGCTCAGATTCGCCCCCATTTAGCACCGCTCTAAAAAATACAATTGACAAGTATACTTGTCAAAGGCAGTGAATGAGTTTAATAAAGCTATTCTTTGTTGTAAGTTGGTCCATATTTCTTTCTTTTTTTATTCTCTTATACGTTAATACGGATCCAGTGTTATGCAGAGGTGTGCTCATAACAATTTTATAGACAAATGATACTATTTATAGTCCGGGGGGGGACTTAGCCATTCTTGGGTCAAAATCTTGCTATTTAGTTTCTTTGCAATGTAGCGTTTGTATCAGGATTATCTTAAAAGCCGCAGTACCTGGCACCTCCCCCACCTAGCACAACAGCGATGCTGTTTCCTGTCAGAATCCTGGCCAAGCGGGAGAAGTCCGAGTGCCGATCTGGACACTTTTCAAACACACGTTGGTACAGCTCTCTCTACGGTCATACACAAAAAGAGAAAACACAAACAATTCATGCTCACACGCAGAAAGACGAACCAAAAGTGTTAACTGATCTACTGAACGCAAGGCTAAGTCAAGGTTGTAAAGGTTGAAGTACCAATTTAGGCAAACTCCTCCTGGAGAAAACTCTGCGAGGACAGGACAAGTGATGGTGTCTGGAGATCCAGCTCCGCATGTTCAGCCACTCAGCAGTCCCTTTGGGTGGGGGGCCGTCCTCCCTGTGCAGCAACACCAATTGCTTCTGGGCCCTAACAGCGCCGCTTTCCAACATTTGCTCCAACTACAGGCAGATGTGCATTGTAAATAACGTCTCACATACAGTAGGTAGTGTATGTAACAATTCATTCATTTTTTTTTCAAGATATTCTTTGAAAAATGTGTTTTTTGGGGGGGAAGAGGAAATGAAATTTTTAAAGTAAAATTAAAAAAGTTGAAACAATTTTTTTTCTCTCGCTATTTTGCTGTCACTTGAGAATAGCGGAGGTCTATTTAGGTATAATTTTGTTTTACTTTTTTTTTTTTTTTTTTTTTAAATTCTGATTTTTTAAAATTAAATTATACTTTATAATGTAGCTAAGAAGTTAGAAGAGATACATTTTGACAGAAAACAAAAATATTTTCTGTCAAATGCATATGAAAAACCTTACTCGAGTCTTTCTGTATTGTGAAAAAAAAAATAAAACTGAAAAAATAATGATATTCAAACTAAAATATGAGTAGTATCTGGGGTCAAAAGTCAAAACAGAATAAGATTTAAATTTCCGGTTCAGTGCGTGTGACGACTAGGGATGTCACGATAAGGGCAATATCATGATATCGTGATATTAAAACTGCCACAATATCGTCGTCGTCATGTTCACAATATTTAAAAGGAACACATCTGTTAAAAATAAAAAAGTCAGGTTGATTTCCATTTGTGCAGTTCTAGCACCCTCTAGTGGCTAGTTTATTAGTGCTTTAATTTTTATGAGGGATGTTTTGGCCTTCTATGTTAAAATCTATGCTAATTGTCAGATAAAGGGGAACCTAATTTGCTTGTGAAGCGATCAATGTGTGCTTGCATTAGCAAATAAGTGCCTCAATATTGTTATTAGAGATTGTAGGTGGTTTATATGCATTGCTGTTATGTACAAAAGCACAATATTGTGCTTTTTTTTTTTTTTTTTTTTTTTTTTAGTATGAGCTCTTTTTTTCCAATATTGTGATCTTTTTTAAATATCGCCAACCCCCCCCACAATATCGTGAGAATTATCGTATCATGACCTTCATATCGTGATAATATCGTATCGTGATGTTTGGATATCGTTACATCCCTAGTGACTACACACCGTCGATTGCAATCCCTAATAAAATCCATATTAAAATCGTCATAAACTATTGTTTGTAATGTTTTTTGTCCAACCCCCCAACCCAAATTCTCGGAAAAAAAACACTGCGACTGTATGAGTGAATTAACGGACCTCTCCCACTGTTGGCTCCTGTTCACCCAGTCCCACAATAATGATGCAATCAGCCTGACGAATGCAGCGCTGCGTCCACGGAGTAAGGCCGGAGTCGGATTGGTAGAGGACGATGCGATGGATGTCTTCCTGCTGGCCGAGCCAACTGGACAGACGGTACTCGTGGACACTTGAGAGGCAAGGAGCACAACCCAAGATTATTGCATGCAACGGGTAGCTAGCAACCAGTACTCATCATGAAGTACTGCTAAGCCAGTCTCCATTATTAAGGCTACCAAAGTGGGGTTATTTTCATACTACCATTGGGACTTATTAACTCATTCACTCGCAGCCATTTTCACAGAAGCAGTCCCGTTTTCTCCCGGCTGTTTTCCTGGATTTTGACTGATTTTGCAAGGCCCACAGAATATTGTGTTCTATTGCTATAAAAGCATGGAACCCATCAAAAGAAAATTAAGGTCTCTTCTTTCATCAGGAAAAAAAAGTATGTTTGTGAGTAAAAAAAAGTATGTATGTATATTTCTATCTGTTTCCGTTTTGCAGCAATTAGCATTAGAAGAGAGCTAAGTTTCATCAGTTTTCACAAATCTATTTAAAATTGTAAGTAATTGAGCTTTTTTTTCTACATGGCCCTGGTTGATCTCCTTTGCTCTGCTGCCACCTGCTGGCCGTTTGTGTAATAACTACCATTTCTGCAACCGTTCTTTGCAGTTGAGAGGCTGCATCAAAGCCTTCTGTATGCTCTAGCATAAAAAAAACAAAAAAAAAACAAAACAAAAAAAACGCGTATAAATACGTCTTTGGGACACTTAGAGAAACAAGGGTCGTCAGGGAAATAGCTCACCATGTGATTCTCTTATTTAGCGAGGATTGTCAATAAATCTGAAAGAGTTAGCAGTAGGCAGATTATTAGTGAAAATATTGTTTGAAGTTCAATTTTTGCATTGTTTTATAAATGTATAACCACTGTTTTTCCATTTAAAATTTACATTTGTGAAGTTTGTTGAAATACTTTTAGTGTTTTAATATTTTGACCTCTTGCAGAGGACAGTTTAAATAACCTCCTGACTGCAGACCAGAAAATCAAATTCACATAAGAAAAAAAGTTCAACATTTTTCTGGTGTACCTGTCCAAGGCAGCAGAGCCCAGCCGTTGTTTAATGATGTCGCTTGTCAGGAGTAATGTAGGCCCTATGGGAAACAAGGTTACACAATACCGGTTTCAAATCTTTCCATTTTCCTCAACTCATGGTGGTCACGGTTGTTACTTTGCTGTATTTTGTTGGAAATATGTACAGAACTTTAATAAAATATATGGGATTATAGTTATTGAAACATGAGATAAACTTTTTCCAATGCCTCATTTTCCTACATGTTGCAGTTAATTTTAGGTTATCATGCTATATATTTTCTTATTCTTGGACTAGGAATATTGTTGTACTTTTCTTTGTATGTGACCACGGTGGTGTGCAAAACACTGACACTAGTTAATGACGGATTATCGGCCGGGCCGATTATCGGTGCCGATATTTGGCATGTTGACAAATATCGGCATCGGCTTTTTTACGAATCTGAAGGCCGATTAAAGCTGGACTCTCACCGAGCAGTGAATGCTTGTGAATGTATAGCCAATTTGGTGTTTTCATCAGGATACGTAAGATGTTCACAGACACTTTGTCCTCGTTGCAAAGACATTTTGAACATATTCCGACAAATTTTCACTGTTTGTGAAGATCTTTTGAACCCTGACGAAAACCCAAAATTAGATACATTTGTCACTGCTGACACTGGGAAGTCCCAACGCTTTTTAATTTTTAAAAATAATTAAAAAAAATTACATTCAGAAATGATGTTGAAATTTTGGAAAACTTTATTTCAGTGGAAAACTTTAGAAAACTATGTATTTATTTATTTATTTGCTGCAAACACTTGGAAGTTCCAACACTTTTTAATTTAGAAAAAATAATAATAAAAAAACAACAACTATAAATTATGTTGAAATTTTTGAAAACGTTTACAGTTGAAAACTATTTATTTATTTATGTATTTATGTATTTATTTATTTATTCACTGCAAACACTGGAAAGTCCCAACACTTTTTAATTTATAAAAAAAAATAATAATTAAAAAAAATAACTTTAGAAATTATGTTGAAATTTTTGAAAACTTTTACAGTAGAAAACTATGTATTTATTTATTTATTTATTTATTTATTTATTCACTGCAAACACTGGAAAATCCCAACACTTTTTTTTATTTATATATATATAAAAAATAGAAATTATGTTAAAATTTTGGAAAACTTTACAGTAGAAAACGATGTATTTATTTATTTAGTTGCCTAGTTTTGAATTTGGCTTAACACATGCTGATGAACCTGGAAGTTCCCTACAATTTCAGTTAAAAAAAAAAATTATTACACAAAGATTGTATTGTTTATATGTTAAAATTTAAAAGAAAAGTTATTTTTTTTACGTTTTTTTTTTTTTTTACGCTATTATTTTCTCTTTTACTGCACATGGCTAAGATCAAAAATCAAAATGGATGATCGTACCGATACCACTAAGTGCATGCTGTAGCTCCAAGGTGAACGCCATGAGAGGAATTTCATCCGACACAGGCAGAATGGCCACAGTGGATAGATTGGAGGCCGGATTCCCAGCATCCCACTTACTGTTTGGGGTGTGGAGGGGCACATTTCTACCTAGAAGTCAAAGACTTTTCTTATGAAAAGCAAAAAACACCTTCAGTACATCACACCATAATTCATATTTTTATAATATAATATAAAAAGCTTTCACTACAGCATAATGTGCCACTTTAATAATTTCTTTTCAAGGACTCCATACAGTATCACAGCCACATTACTTAGCCGACAATCGACACTTTTTATTTTTATAATTTCAAAAAGTGATAGAGCCTTAACAGTACATACCAGCCAGGGGTCCATTGACCTGCTGCATATTGCCCAAGATCTTCTGTCCCAGCAAATGAATCAGCCTAGTGACAACCTGAGGATACCTCCTCTTAATCGAGTTGAGAGCTCCTTCAGGCAGCTTGGCCAGCTCAGAGTCCCTCACGGCGTGGACCGTCGTGGCTCGGTTCATGTGGGTCAGAGCTTCGACCTAGATAGGTCACATTCAAAGGCAACCTGTCATTGTCGACTATATTCAATATACTTCAACACTTACCACTCCAATCAGGTCCCCGCGGCCATACTCTCCTGCAAGCTCCTTCTTCCCATTATCTTTTGCAATGACGGAGCGCAAACGGCCGCTAAGGACGATGAAGGTGCTGTCGGACTTGTCTCCTTGTCTGCATCCAATCAGAAAAGATATCGTTTATACTTCTTACGCACACAAGCATCGACATGATAATGAAAGAAACTATAGGCTGAAGCCATTCTAGCAGTGATTCTGACTATTTTTATTATTATTATTATTATTATTATTTTTAACACAAGAGCCACCTCAGCAGAGCAAAATCAAGGAGGGAGCCACTTTAGCGACAACAGATCAAATCACCGGACTCCTTAGATGGAGCGCCGACATATGTTTCCATGTTTGACAGCCACCTCTTTTTTGAAAACGGCTTTAATTGAGATGAAAGGCGACTTAGAATTTGGGTATTTGCATATTAGTGGCATAATGTTTGTTATCTATTTATGTAGCAGAATTTAAAAAAGAAAAGTATTGACTGTGTTTTTGAATGGTTCTAAGTCGCCGCTAGGCATCTGCCGATATTACATTCTGACAGTATGATATCAGTGAGCAAAAATATCACGGTCTTGCGGTATTGAAATTGCAGCTCTAAAATGTCCTTTTTTGGAAAAATTGGGGGAAATAAAAACAGCATTGAACACAATCGAATTAGTGTTGTTTTTTGGTACATTAACAAACATGTACCATGTTATTAAATAAATAAATAAATAAATAAATAAATAAATGCATCCTACTGCCAAGTTTAAATAAATAAATGTGTACAATCTTCTCATTGTTCAAATTCTTCTTTGCAAGTGTCCCATCAATGGTAAGCTCTTTTTCGAACAGACCACCGTTAACTCAACTGTCACACTTTGCGGGTGCGTTTGCACCGTTATATAATTAGAGCAATATCATTTGTGAATAGTACGTTAAAGGCGCAGTCTGCCGGTTTCACTCAAGAAAATGCACTTTTTAAATACAGGATTTAAACAAACAAACTACTTCTCAATTTATAGATATGGGCTTTTCATAACGTGTGGGGGTGATTTTGTCCTAAACCCCCAACCCCCCAGCCTATATTTTGCCATTTTGTGTTTGTTTTGTAAAGAGCGGGACGTTTCTGTGGAAAGACAGTGTTTACACCCCTCCAGCCAATCGCAGAGCGGGACAGGGTGGCGTGTCGCAAACGGGGCCGGGCAAATTTGTCGGCTGCGTGACGTCACTCCCTCGGCAATTTGAAAGCATGCACGGATTTTGTTTTTTCTTCACTCACTGATTCACACACGTAAGCTTCTGTGAGTGAGTGAGTGAAAAAATAAATAAATAACCGCGGTCTTCAAGGCGTACCTGTAGACAGCACGGCCAGCCTCCAAAGCCATCCAGTCCAAGGCAAAGTCAATCTGCCTGACAAAGGGTGACACCCTCCTCACGACAGTGTGAGCTACATTCAACACCACTCGGGGCTCCTCGCGCATTATCCTGTCAAGTAAAACAAAAAAGTTCTGTTTGCAAAATAAAGCTTCAGGGAAATCATGATGACAAGAAAGTTATTTGCATGGCCTTACTCATAAAAGTGAGCCTTTGATATGGAGAGGAAGGTGCAGTCTTTGTGAGCACGCGTGGTGAAGATAAGCGGCTCCCCCGTGAGCACAGCGAGGTGTCCCACCATCTCTCCCGGGTGGGTCACAAAAAGCAGCGTCTCCTCCTCACGGTCAATCATACGCTGGTACACATGGAGTGAACCTGAGATGACAAACGCCACGCTCACATCCTGCAAGTAAGGGAAAGGACACCGATAAGAAAAAGCACCGTCCCTCCAATTAGGGATGAAAATTGATAATAGAGCATTTCATAAACGGTATTAATTATTTTATACACTACAGTGTTGCTCTGAAAACCTGGTCTCCTTGGTGGGCCACAACTGAATTGGCTTTGACTTGGCGAAATGTCACCCTGCCCTCCAGTAGACCAGGATCCTGAGAAAATTCAACAGACTTGATAGGAAATCATTTTCAACTAAACAAGGAACCGCAACTGTAAAAAGTGAAAACTCACAATACCTTTAAACTACAATGTTGGTTAGTATGAAGCAAACTATTTAAAGTGGAAGGTTGGTTAAGTTACAATCCGTTTTTCTTGAGCAGGGTGAGTCGTGGTGCATTGAATTGTTTGAAGGCATCATTTGATTTTTGACATTTGTATTTGCCTGATGGATGGTGGTTGAACGAATGACGAAGGTGGTGAGTGTTCCTCTGTGATCAGGATGGCTTTCCTGAGAGCGCTCATACAGATGGCGAGTGGAATTTATGGTGAAACAATTCTTTTGTTATGTGCGAGTTTTGATTTTCTGTTTGCTGGTGAGATATTTGTATGAGGATGTGATATTGGAGGTGAGAATGACATACAAAATAATGTATGACCAATTGGTAGACCAAAAGTATTTAAAATCTTTTTACTGATATTATAATTCCTCATCTTCCTAAGAAGATGGAGGGATTTTAGAGTTGTTTTTTTTTTGTTTTTTTTTAATAAATTGTGTCCAAGTGAGTTTGGAAAAAAGGTGGGGATCCATCTGTGTCCCAGATGTTTAATACTAGGGCTGTAACTCATGATTATTCTAATAATTGATTAACCTGTTGATTATTTTGTCAATTAACTGATGAATTGGATTATTTTATTTTATTTTTTTTAATTTCCAAAATGCACCAACAATTATGATTCAGTTACTGGTTTGGGCTGTAACAATCAGAAAATGTTGATTATTGTTTTCCAAAGTAAAAACAATGTTTTATTTTGATTGGGCATAAAGATCAGTCCACCTTCATGAGGGACTACATAAATTAATTATACAGAATTAATATTGACTAATGAGAAGCTTAAATTCTGACTATTTATGCTCCAAGTTGGAGACCCACAATTTGGTATCATTATTTTGGGATACAACACAACAATCTTTAAAGGGATACTTGACATATTTAGCCATTTTTGGCAGTCAAACATTAATATTTTTTGCCTATAACAAATTTTATATTTTCATTATTTTTCATGTACAATTAGTACCTTTAAAAACACATTTTGCAACTTGCTGTCGACTGAAAATGACATCACAAGGGCTCAGGTAACCAATCACAGCTCACCTGTTTTCTAGGTTTGGTCATGTGACATTCACAAGCTGAGCTGTGATTGGCTACCTGAGCCCTTGTGATATGATGCCGATATCATTTGACAGCCATTTTTTTTTTAATACAGTAATTTGCCTTGTTGAGTGCTCCTGTATTTTAACACACTTTTTAGCTGCAAACTGCAAACACTCCCTCATTCGTAAAATATGAGTTTGGATCTGAATGTTCAAAAAGTCGACGCATTAAAACAACAACATGAACAATTGAGTTTGTGGCCTACCTGGAGCTGGATGACCTGCAGCAGGTCCTTTTTGGCAGCTTGGAAAATGGCATTGACTTTATTATGGGGGTCATTTCCTGTTCCAGCCTCACCATAGTGGTAAACTGCCGAAGGACTCTGTTGCATTGTCACAGTCTTCTTTAAAATAGACTGCAAAAAACAGACACTGAATGAATTTAAAAAATATATGACATACAATTTTGCTATTTACTGTATACATATGTCCCTGTGTTTTCTCCAAGTACTCATACTCACATTCCACAAACATGCCTCTTAACTCATTCACTCCCAGCCATTTTCACATTTCGCAATCCCGTTCGCTCCCGGCTGTATTGCTGGATTTTGACTGATTTTGCAAGGCCCACAGAATGTTGTGTTCTATTGCTATAAAATCATGGAACCTATAAAAAAAAAGATTAAAGTCTCTTCTTTTATCAGAAAAAAAAGTATGTTTCTATCTGTTTCCGTTTTGCAGCAATTAGCATTAAAAGAGAGCTAAGTTTCATCAGTTTTCACAAATCTATTTAAAATTGTAAGTAATTTAGCTTTTTTACTACATGGGCCTTGTTGATCTCCTTTGCTCTGCTGCCACCTGCTGGCCGTTTGTGTAATAACTACCATTCCTGCAACCGTTCTTTGCAATTGAGAGGCTGCATCAAAGCCTTCTGTATGCTCTAGCATGAAAAAAAAAAACAACAACGTATAAATACGTCTTTGGGACACTTAAAACATAAAAAAAACAAAAATGTATTTACACGTTATTGGGAGCAAATGAGTTAATTAAGTTCATTAAAACTCATTCACTGCCAGTCATTATAGAAATTTTTTACATTTCCAATACTCACGTGATATTCCATTCAATAATTATATATAAACCGAATCTACCAAATAACAGAATAGACTCCCTACTTTTTGTCCCGTCCCGTTCTTTTATAATTGACAGCAGAAAAATGTAGGTTTGCCAAAATACAGCCATTTCTCCCATGGACTCTGAAACTGTGTTTATTTCCTATAAAATGGGGCAATGATGTCATCTACCGGTGGTTGGGCATCAGTAAAGTTGTTTCCAAGTTTGATATTTACAGTGGAGCATGCTCAGATTCGCCCCCATTTAGCACCGCTCTAAAAAATACAATTGACAAGTATACTTGTCAAAGGCAGTGAATGAGTTAAAGTCTCTAATTTGGCCAGAAGTGTGAATGAGAGAATGGTTGTCCATAAATGCCCCCCGCGATTAGCGTCCAGTCTATAATGGTATACGGTACCCTGTTTCTCGCTCAAAGTCAGTTGGGTAAGCTCCAGCTCACCCATGACACATTCTATCAAAAATAAGGGGATGGACGGATCCACTAACTTTTTTAATGTGACCAGAGATTAAACTGATTAATCTCAATACACCCGCAGACACAGAAGCCCATCAAAAAAGGTCTCTTTGGGCCCATTTTCTAAAGGTTTGTGCGTGGGGAAAAAAAAAAACAACAGAAAAGAAAAAACAAGCACAAACTTGATGTGCTCACTCAAACAGATGTGAAAGCGGATCTACTGATCGATACTCAGGACTGCATCTGCCAAATGGGCAAAATTGCCATGTAGTTCATTTTTCGTGTAGTGGGTGACGTCCACTCAACGCCCCCACCCCCACTTCCAATTCCATCACTTCAAACTTGATCTTGCACTAGAGACACTCACCCTAAAGCGTCGTGATGAGGAGCTGAATCCCATAACCGTCTTCTTCCCCACCATTTTTACTATTGTTGTCAACTTAGCTTACAACCTATTTGACTGAATGAACATGCAATTCGGCACCCGCAAGTTGCGATCTTTGAGAAAGAATAAAGAAGATAATCACCTTTACTGGACTAGAGGGCGCAGCCTCCTCGGAAGCAACTCGATTCCGTTCAGAAACTCTGTTAAGAACCATTGACATTTCATCTGCGTGACGAACAGACACATGTAATGGTTTGACCAGGTCATATCAGAAAAACAATTGTTCATACCACTCCAGCACATAAATGTTTTCTGCAGTGTTTTTTTCCCCTTCAGCAATTTACTGAAACATTGGCCTTGCGACAGGCAATAATAAAAAACAAACAAATAAATAAATAAATTTTAAAAAAAATGTCTTGAGGTGGCTAAGACCCTTTCGCAGATCTGTACGTTTCTATCACCAATAACGTTTCCTTTTTGGTGAAAAAATAAATAAATCCATGTACACATGTGAGTCTTTGTTCTGAAGCTTGAGAACATTTCCTGTTGTAACATAATTAAAAATGGCTCCAGCATACTTTCAACATACGTTTCAACCTTGAAACGACATTGTACCGAAGGTCAAATGAAAACTCCAGAATACAGCGTTGACAAAGAATTTATTTGAACCAACTAAAATATGAACTGCATGTTACTACTACAGAAAAGAATGAATGAGGTAGAGTGTTACCTGTAACAGCGAGTGGAGTGGACAGCGAGCGAGATTTCTTGTATTTGGAACTTGAATTTTCAGTCTTTTCTGTTTTTTTAAAAAAAAAAAAAAAGAAAAAGAAAACATGAGCTAATCAAAAATGCCCACATGAACAAAACTGCATATTGTGCTCCCTGACCTGGGTCTGCTTTTTCAGAGCCCAACTCATCCGAGTGGGAAGGCTGCCTGCGAAGACCTCTGTGTGGATGAACCTCTCCTAAGACATGAGCCACTGACACCAAGTAGATGGCTTGACTATCCTGAAACATGTCAAATTCAATCAAAACAGCCCCACGTGTGCTGTGACCCTTCATCCCAAATATTTTCATTCATGCAGGTCATTGGCAGTGGCTACAAAGAATCTGCTGCCAATAAGCAAAATGGGGTTGGCGGTCTGGTGCCTGGAATGCGGCTGGCGTGGGCCGCTCTGCTGGGTGAGCTGGTCTTGGTAGTGCTCAGGAGTCCTCCGACAACAACAACTACAAGTAGCAACAGTGGTGGCTGAGCTGACCAGAATCGAGGCAAAATTGCTTGAAAGCAATGGGCCGAAAGCAAGCCGTGCTACTCTTCTGGAAGCCACAACGTGTGCGAAAGCTGATCCGAGGTCAGCGAAGACGCTACTGGTGAAAGAGAAGAAATGCGCTTGCCTTGGCTGCTCGCCTGGTGGGGTGGGCCTGCTGGCGGCGTCTGGGGACCGACTCACCAGTTCCAAATGACTGGGACTAGCCGCAATCTACACGCGGACATTCAAGATGAACTGAGCGAGCAGTGTCTGGGATAGTATGGGATGGATAACGATAAAAATCAATGACTATTCTAAACAATGTATATGACTGATGTGTTACAGTAATGGTTCGATGGGGACGGGTCTCCAATAAGCCATCGGATTCTGCCCTTCTTTCGGATGTCAATGTTGCAAATGATGTGATGCGATCGATGTAAGCTGTAATGTGTCGGAAAGGAAAAATAATAATAAACCAAACCAAACCAAACCAAAAGGACTTAACTCAATTGTATGCACTGGGTGGGAGAGATTCAGGTTTAAAAAGGTCCACTACAGAGGACAAATCTGAATTGCTGGTAGTCAGGAGGTTACAAAAACACCAATGTGACAAAAGTCAGGCAAATAGTTAAGTAAAGTAGCCTACCGTGTTGAAGAGCTCAGTGGTGAGGCCAAGATAGTTGTGTAACGCAAGGAAGGTCACTCTCTGGAGACGCACCATGATGATCTGCACATGACACAGGAACATGTGTAAACATCTGTTGCCTCTGTCTGACATTCTATTGCTTGTAAATCACTGCAGGATTTCAAAACTCTTTTTGTAACACTTGCTCTCCTTACCTGGATTACACGGACAAGAGTTTCAGGATATTTGTCAAAGACCGATTGGAACGCCGCCGCTGGAAGACGCAGGACCGTGGATGGGACCGCAGCCCTCGCAGATACCGTCTTGTATGGAGCCGGGTAGCCCTGAAATGACAATGAAACTATTGTGTTGAGAAGGTTAAATATTAGTTCAACTATACAGAATTAGGGATGGAACGATATCCAAACATCACGATACGATATTATCACGATATGAAGGTCATGATACAATAATTATCACGATATTGTGGGGCGGGGGGATATTTAAAAAAGATCACAATATTGTATAAAAAAAAAAAAAAAAAAAAAAAGCTCATACAAAAAAACACAAAAAAAAAAAACACCTACAATCTCTAATAACAATATTGACACACATTGATCGCTTCACAAGCAAATTAGATTCCCCTTCATCTGACAATTAGCATAGATTTTAAACATAGAAGGCCAAAACATCCCTAATGAAAATTAAATTGCACTAATAAACTAGCCACTAGAGTGTGCTAGAACTGCACAAATGGAAATCAACCTGACCGTTTTTAACAGATGTGTTCCTTTTAAATATCGTGAACATGATGACGACGATATTGTGGCAGTTTTAATATCACGATATCACGATATTGCCCTTATCGTTACATCCCTACACAGAACACGTAGTGAATAATGTTTTCGGGCTTGTGTGTTCATTAAACATCAATGCAAACTCATAACTGCACTGCCCGAGACGCAACCAAAAACGTCAAATACGTCAAAGTATATAAGCATAATTATACAGCTTGAAACTTACAGTGATGATATCTAAGATACTGAGCAAACTGTGGACACTGTCGCCTTGTAAAACCTCCTTTACCACAGCATCTGTACCATCCTGCAGCAAAAAAAATAAATAAATAAATAAAAAAAAAACACAAAACACATGATCAAATCACTCTGATTCACAAAAAAACTTGTTTGGAGCTAAGCAAATAAATAAATAAATAAATAATCAACTGTGCTGTAGTCTTACACTCTCACGGATGCACAGCTCTAGGCGGCCATCTTGAACAACATATATACTGTCATCTGCATCTCCTGGGCGGAATAGAGCCTCTCCCTGATGCAGTTGGATCAGGACCATGTGACGGCATAGCTCGAGGAAGAGTGGCTTCTCAAAGTGTCCAAGCACCCTATATATATAAAATAAAAAATAAAAAATAAATAAAAAAAATGGCTTGAATGACGATTCAATACGTATCTTGATACATGGGGAGAATCGATTCGATTCAATACGGCTCAGTTGAAGAGGTTATGATGCAATGAGTTTCTTGTCATTTGACATACATATCAATGAACTAGAGGTGTCAAAATTACTCGATTAATTGACAACCAATATTAATCCACACTATTTTAAATAATCAAATAATTGTTTAGAACCATTTTTTAACTTGAAATTGTCAGTGTTTATATGTACACATTTACTTTTTTGAAATACACAGTACAGGCCAAAAGCTTGGACAAACCTTCTCATGCGAAGCATTTTCTTTATTTTCATGACTATTTACATTGTAGATTCTCACTGAAGGCATCAAAACTATGAATGAACATTTGGAGTTATGTACTTAAAAAAAAAAAAAAAAAAAAAGTGAAATAATTGAAAACAAGTTTTATATTCTAGTTTGTTCAACATAGTCACTCTACTGTACTTACCTGACATTTTTCAGCATGTACAGCACCTCAGATGGTAGGTGGGAGCTCTGCACATCAAATTCTGTCAAGTCTGCCTCCAGCAATGAAGGAGGGGGCTCCTTAGGCTGCAAGGATGGGGGATCCCTTCGGATACGGAGGATCCTAAAACGCATACAATCCATATGTGCATGGACAGACAGGCACGCTCTCACCTCAACTATGCAACTGTAAAATAATTTAGCCTGAATAACCTGAACTGAAATTACATTTCACAAAAAAAAATAATAAAGCCAAAGAAAAACCCTGACAGGAAGTAATTATTCAAGGAATGTGGTCCTTTTGAATGGTGTCTTTCTTTTAAATAATCAAAAAAAAATTACGTTTTTATCAGTGCTTCTTTTCAATACATTATAGCGCTTGAAAGCATTTCACTTTGTAATGATGCCCCATTTGTGGGATGAACAGCTGAGTACAACAACAACAACAACAACAACAACAACATGTGACTCACTTGCGAGCTATAGTCAGGACTTTGGTCCTTTTCCGCACCCTCTGCCGGGAAGTGGAGTTGGACGAGGTGGGGGGAGAAGACAATGTCTGGACCTTCAAAGCAAAAAAAAAAAAAAAAAAAATTGATAGCAAAAATAATTATTGCATATACCGCACATTTTATATGTTGACATTCGATCATGGAGTCTTTTCATCAAATTTTGTAAGTATAGATGAGGCACTACTTTTAATTAAAAGCTGAATCTGACATGAAGTAGTCAACAGCAGTCATGGCAACTTTTTGTCGCTTAGTGCTACATGACTACACATACAGTATACACAGGTAGCTCGACTCACAGGTAATTTGTTTCATGACGCCGTTTGTAAGTTGAAACGTTCTTTTGGAGGGATTTTAAAATATCAGCCATAAATAAGAGGAGAGATGTGAGCAGAACATGTATAAGACGGACTAAAAAAAAAAAGAGGCAATGTTTTATTGATTATTCATTCCCCTCCTACATCAAGAAATAATTTCCTGACTGGTTGTTTGGGAAACTATAGGGACAGCTAAATGCAAGTGACTTCATGTAGCAACAGGAACGTGTCCAGAAATAGGCATCAGTAAATAAATGTACTAACCTTTCTCATGATCTTTCGCCCGTAGAACATAACCTTGTCTCTTTTTCGAAAGCGATAATGTGGTTTGCCTGCTTCCTCCTCTGAAACACACCAGCAACCTTTGTTAAGATTTTTTTTCTGGTTTTTCTGAGGTCTGCTGGTGCTAATATTTGTGCTATACTTATGCATCACGTGACGAGGCTCCACATCCATGTCAGAATTTTACTTCAAACAACAAGTAAACATACAGACAGTATTGTGCCCAACCTGCTTTCATAGTGGCAATCTACAGGGTGTTCCAAAATGGTTGACCCCATTCTAAATGCCCATATCTCGGAAACTACTTGATGGATCTTAATGAAACTAAATACACTTTATGTTGAAGGTCATACGTTTTATTGGTTAAATTTAAAAATAAATAAATTTGTGAAGAAGGCACGCTGCACTGTCTTCGGTGACTGAGTCTGAGCATACTCTAACACGCAAAATGCCTTTTCTTTTGAAGTGAACGGCATTTCTTAAGCTGAAAAGATAGAAATGCCAAACGTTACACACAACAACTTGAAACGTTTCTACACAAGCTGTGAAAATTTGAGGTCATTCCAATGAAAATTGTCAAAATTATTGGCCTAGGAAATGGGCTCAAAACATTTTGGAACACCCTGTATTACTGTCTAAAAAGGACAAAATAGCGTCAATGCAGTCAGGCCAAAATCAGAACGGCCTGACAAAATATTTGATCCATTCAAGGTAGTCAGATTATTTTCCTTTATTTGTTTGACGGTTGTCAATCAATGAAATTCACACGAAAAAAAAAGAAAAAAAAAAACTTGTTGGTTTTATTTAATGGTCTAACACTGTGGTGTCCAAAATACGGCCCGGGGGCCATTTGCGGCCCGCCGTCCATTTTTCAGTGGCCCGCGATATATGCTAAAAATAAAATAAACAAAACAAAAATGTTTGGAGATGGTCAAAGTAAGAAGGGGGGGGGGGGGGGGGGTATTGAAAAACAGGTGCCATTAAAAGTTATTTTAATTAACTAAAACTAATGAAAAAACTAAAACTAAAATTCAAAAAACATAAAAAACGAAAACTAACTGAAACTACATTTTATGTTTACAAAACTAACTATAATTATTGCAAACATGTTCTTCGTTTTAGTTTTTGGTCATTAATTTAATGCATGAGCTTTTGGGGATGATTTTAAATGTGATTTTTAGTAGATTTATTTTGATATAAACCGGAATAATGACGTTTGAAAGTGTGTCACACAGAAGTGACGTCATCGAGCAGCAGCCAATAGAAAAGCACCTTCCGATGACGTTGCTCCCATTGTGTTTTTTAAATATTGTGCACAAGTAATACACATTTTAAAAAAAAACTAATACTAATACTGAAATTAACAAGCCAAACTAAAACTTAGCATTTTTTTAAAGAACTAAACTAATAAAAACTAACAGAACCACCCTGAAAACGAATAAAAACTCAAATGAAAAATTTCAAAACTATAATAACCCTACTTCCATATTACAAATAAATTAGTTTATATACTGTAGCATTTTTCTAAATATGCAAAAGTATAAATAAATTATTTGTACAATTTTTAGGACTAAACACAATTTCTCTTCATAACATTATGTGGCCCTTGCGTCCTGATTTTCTGTATGTGGGCCTCAAATGAAAATGTTTGGACACCCCTGATCTAACACAACACAATATTTACCAGCCTCGATAAATGTTTGCCTTTGTTTTACATTGCGTCAAAACTCCGGCCTCATCACAGATAATAATTATATTTATCTATCATGATCTACATTGGAAAATGAACACTAAGTATACTGACTTGACAGCCTGTATCTTCTGTAGAGAAGGAACACCACACCTCCAACAAGGGAAACAACTGTCACAGCTCCAATGAGAAGAGCCGTCCACTAAAAGAAAACACGTGACATTCAAACGGCTCTTCAATTAAACAATCACAACTTGCGTGGACCATAATCATAAGCATTTTCAATCCTGCACCACCATAAGTATCGGATAGATTAACAAGGGCAGTCAACTCTCTAGATGTCCAGTGAGTCAAGAACAATACTTCATTTAACGAGTACACACTGTGGGTGTTTACCATGTTGGCCTCGGTCCGTTCCTCGATAATCTGCTGCATCTTGGCCTTGAGCTCACTCCCAAAAGGAGCCAAGCTCTGAAACAAAAAAAAAAAAAAAAGCACATTCGCAACACCAGTGTTGAAGTTGAGATGAAGTGCAAACCGTGCAAAAAGTAAAGTACTGTGAATATGTTCCGGATGTTGATGAGAGTGCGTAAATATGAGCACATCACCGCCATGCTGCATATTCTACACTGGCTCCACAGTGAATCCAAAATCTCCTTCACACCCATCACCGCTTAAAGATAGACCGCTATCGTTTTTCAGGGCCGATACCAATACCGATTGTTAGTAGTCAAGGAGGCCAATAACCGGTATTTGAAGCCAATATTCATTTTCAGTAAAGGGAGGGAAAATTAGCATCAAATATTTTATACATATAACATAAAGTGCAACTATAAACATGGCTGAAATATCTTAAAGCATTATGTTTATTTAACTTTTCAGATGAGCAAAATGTTGCAAATGGTTTTTTGTTGTTTTGTTTTTTTTATCTTAGGGACTTGACATCTTCAGTATAAAATTCTAAAAAAAACAACAACAACAACAACAACAACAAAAAACCCTTCAGGGCGCTCCAATGATCATCAGTATGTTTTACAAAGTTAAATGAAAACTTAAAAAATTTAATACTGCAGCTCCTTTTCTACTAAATATCTCTAACAAAGATATATTATATAAATAAATAATTCCCTAAGGTTTCCAAAGTCTTAAATTGATCATTTAGCGCCATCTGCCCCCCCCCCCCTGCTCAAGACCATGGACGACGGGGCCTTCGAGTTATTTATTCAATTCTTTATTTTACTAGTTCCAAGTGTAAATATTACTCTAAAACTGAGTCTATTTGCTCCCATTCTATATTGAGTCAAATTTACTCAGAATTGACTGTCCACCTCAGAGCTCCACAGAGGGTAGAAGTAAAAAACAAAACAAAAACCTCCCTTAAAAAAAATAATATATATATATATATATATATATATATATATATATATATATATATATATATATATATATATATATATATATAAGATGTATGTAAGATGATCACAATGACTTGAACACAATGACAGACCTACCAGATTTATACTGCAAATCTCGTCTTCATTGTTGCTTTCCATGTCTGATTGAAGTGAACACAAGGCAGCCCCTAGGTGTGATAGAATTAGGAAATTTCAGGATGTTGAATACAATGGACTATAACCTATTTGTATACTTGTATGTGGGTGGGGAATATGCATCACAAATCTAAGGAACACGTAAAGTCATGTAAAGACTCCCCTAAAGGAAAAAAAAAAAAATAGGTCACCCATTATATCAGCCGAGCGTCAGTAACCAGATACTCCAGAAACACCTCCAGTGGACTGTCCTATGAGCTTTAACCGCCCCGAAATTGGACAAAGGGCAGACGGAATTTAAAAACAAGTATCGCTTATCTGTTGTTTATATAGCTTTGAACCGGGCCAGCCTTTCACCTTGAAGTAATTAAATTTAAGTTCCAGTTAATCTATGGTCATTTTATGTATTTTTTCGTGACATATGTCCTGTGCATGCAGGAACGAGGGAGCGACTTTAGTGCCCGGGGAGATCTACCTCAGTAAGTTCTGTGGGTTGTGTGGGAGGCTACAAAGTTGCGTTATATTTTTAATGGACTTCAGACTAGGTCAATCAGAAAATGATCCAGTTTTGTTGCTGACAAATGCGCTGTGCAGCGCACCTTTGGCGAAGACCCGAGTAAAAATATTCAGTGAGGTTGCATGCAGGAATGACATTATTCAATTTAGAAATAAGTGAAATACATCGCCTGATGACCTCAGTTAATTCCAATCACAGTCTGGTTTACTCACTTTGGACTCCGCCTCCGTGATGCGCTACGATAAATGCGGTAAAAGTTTTTGAAAGAAGAGAAAAGTTCAAACAAAACGCGCCAGTTGTTAATGCAAGATATGCGTAAAGAAATTCATTCGGAATACAGCAAATATTTTCTCACGTACCCGCTTTTTGCTTTCGCGAATGCATGCGTATATCAACAACAAGGTCAAGATTGATTCGTGACAACAATTGGCATATCCTGTCTGACCCATCAAAATAAAAACAATATAGCCAAGACATTTGAAGGCGAGGCTTATTCCCAGTGAAATGTTCATGTCACACCCTCATTAAAAGGCCCAAAATAGAAATATAAATAATTTTAAGACAGGTAAATGTACTTTTCTTTGTGTTCGCCATACGAATCATGAACATTCGGGTCTTCTTTTGCTAAAAAATGATAGCTTTCGCATTATTTTGAAGGGCGACGTGCCGGAGATTGTGGTTCACTTAATGCTCCTAAAGATGGGGTGTTTCACAAACGCGTGTACACCAGTATCTTGGATTCTAATTGGTGAACACTGTTGCCTTTCGGCCAATCGCCAGACGTTTCATTTGACTGTCGTTCACATTCACATTATTGTCGCCCGCGTGCTCAAGGTGAGTGGAGTCAATTGTATAATTTCACTAAAATGCTTACCTTTAGACGCTCTATGTGTACTAAAACGATACTCCATGATTAGTATAAATAGCAACTAATGCGACACATATTTGTAATACAGCATATTTATTTGTTTATTTTTAGTAAGCTAACAAGCTAAACACAGCTGCGGTTTCAATGAGAATGCAAACTGCGTCTGCCATGCAGCACTTTGGCATGAGATTATCGTTAATTGCCTTATTAAATGTTTCGAAGAGTAGAAATGAAATGAAATTAGTCACACCAGTGCTGCTAATGCCTACACGAACGAAAGTAGTGTAGGCTACATTGTTGTCGTACAACAGTGTTTTTTTTTCCGATACTAACTATTGTTTCGGTTTTGCCTGTCACCAATTTGCAGCTCAATGATAGTGACCCAGCTGACACTGGAAGTTATCAAATTTCAATTTAATGGTGACTTTGCGATTCACTCAACAAAATAAGTCACGGCTTTCTGTGAGCATATTAGCATTCACACTGAGTACATTTGTGAGGAATTTGAGCTAATTTCATACAGTAATCTTACTTTTCGTGACCTTTCTGTTTGGTTTCTTCCATTTCTCCAGGTTTTCTAATCCGGAATCACAATGGGCGTATTGTCCACATTGATAAGGGGCCTTACGAGAGGAGCAGACAGAATGTCGGAATTCACCAGCAAGCGAGGTTCAAGGACTCATAATAAAGGCAGAGGTGCAAGACCAGCTGGAATAAAGATCTCCAGCAGAAAGTTTCTGTCAGTAAAGGAAATGATTCCCGAGTTCGTGGTCCCCAATCTGAATGGCTTTAAACTCAAACCGTATGTATCATACCGCTGCCCAAGAGGAACCGAGCCTCCAGTGACTGCAGAGAGCCTGTTTGCCGAGGCGGTGGCTCCTCAGATCGAGAAAGACTTTAATGAAGGGATGTATGACAAAGATCAACTGGAAAAGTACGGACTTGAACCCACACAGGAGGGGAAGTTGTTTAAATTGTATCCCAAAAACTATGTACGTTAAAATAAACCTCCCGTCTGTGAAAGATCTGTTTACAAGGGAAGACTTAAGATGACAACTGGTGACAGTGGATACGGATCCTTTTGCAGCGACGCCGTGCTCCAAGTTGGACCTTAATACTTTGTTTATGTCTGTCGCTCTCCTAATCAAGTACAATAAAACCAAACTGAATGCAGTCTGATATCCTGTGTCCTGAGCCTATTGCATTTTAGAATTTCCATTTACCATCATTACATTTCTGTACCTCTGTTCACGATTGACATCTTGATCCAACAAATTGCTAATTAGAATCATGTCGAATCATTTGAATGAGTTGTAGTTACAGGCTATGGCATTTGCGTTTTAGTGATCGTGTGGACTTGCAATTAAAGCTTCCTTTGAAACACCATGCACCAGAAAATCCTTTACATTTTTGTACTTATTAATAGCAAAACTATCAGAACTTCCCTCCAGCTACAAATTTACAGTATTCACTCAAAATGCATTTGCCTAAAAAAAAATTAGAATTACAGTGCGTCCAAAACTGTTTTTATTATTTAAAAGTCAATCTGGTAGGGAGGAAAAAATGATAAGGTAGGTGAAAGTGTGCATTAAAATTTTTGCTACACCATTCAGGAGCATTTCACAGGACAGTATTTACTGTGTTTGTGATTAGACTAACCATGGTTAAAAAGTCAGTCAACAGGAACACAAGTTGTTACAATCTGCACCAAACAGTTCATGTGTATACAAATGATAGTCAACTCAGTCATAATACGGTCAACAATGATCTTTTGCGTGCTGTGCCTCAACTGGGGTCCAATCCCACCGCCACAAGTGAAGCATATGGTCATAAAATGAGCAACTTGCAAGAAGAAATGACAATGAAGTGGCTTCATCGTCATCAGGTTTGACGGTGTCGCCTGCGTTTGAGCTGGTAGATGGCGGCGCAATTCCCTCAGGGATGTATTGGCCACAATCATCCTCCAGGGACGTGTCAAAGCTGGCAGTGGGAGATTCATACTGGATTCTTAGGTGCCCTCCGCTATCTACGAGGCATTCCTTTGCTTCTATAGCAGAAGGGGAGAGAGAAGCGGGTTCCTCCAGGGATAGTCGAGACCAGTCTGCTCCATATGCCAGTGAGTTGTGGAGGATGTAGGATGCTACAACTGGACACGCGCCTCCGTTGGACTCTAGAAGAAAACGAGGTGCAAAATGTTTTCAGAGATTTTTTTTTTATTATTATTAATGTTTTAAGTGTCCCAAAGACGTATTTATACGTTGTTTTGTTTGTTTGTTTTTTGTTTTATGCTAGAGCATACAGAAGGCTTTGATGCAGCCTCTCAACTGCAAAGAACGGTTGCAGAAATGCTAGTTATTACACAAACGGCCAGCAGGTGGCAGCAGAGCAAAGGAGATCAACCAGGGCCATGTACAAAAAAACCTAAATCACTTAAATATTAATATTTAAATAGTTTTGTGAAAACTGATGAAACTTAGCTCTCTTCTAATGCTAATTGCTGCAAAACGGAAACAGATAGAAAGATATTTTTTTTCCTGATGAAAGAACAGACTTTAATCTTTCTTTTGATAGTTTCCATGTTTTTATAGCAATAGAAGAATATACTGTGGGCCTTGCAAAATCAGTCAAAACCTAGTAAAACAACCGGGAGCGAACGGGATTGCTTCTGTGAAAATGGCTGCGAGTGAATTAGTTAAAAGGGCTCTAACAATTAATTATCAGAATAGTTGTCAATTAATTTGACAATCGATTAGTAGCTCCATCTGGAGTTGCTAGCTATCGCTTAAAACTGGCACAAAAATGTGGCTTTTCAAACATTCTACATAACTAGAAATAAAGTTTACATCATAAAGGTAACATCTCGTTGGTTGCCCAGGTGTGGCATGTACACTTTGACTCACCCATGGCCTGTTGACAGTGAAGTATGTGGAAGTCATTGTGCATACACGCTGCCAGCAGCAGATGCTGGTGAGTGGGATGCCACTTCAGCCGCCACACCCCACCGCCTAACAAACTCTCACTGAAAGGCTCCCGCATGTTTCTGCCATCCCACAGCAGAACCTTCTCATCATAGCTGCACAAGGAAAAAATACACAACATGATAAGAAAACACACACTGCAAACATATGCTATTATCTATTATGAACTGTGAAGTTTACCTGCCAGTTGCCAGAATGTGTTCCCGATGTGGGTTGCTGTGAATACTGCACACACCCATTGAATGCCTTTGTGACAAATGATCGAGAAATGTTGTGTTATTAGTTCATCAAAATGGACAATCAATATTAATTACCTTTTACTGACGAAAGTGGGGCTGGAGGGACCGATCCTGAGGTCCCAGCCTTTAAGCTTACAGTCATCTCCACCTGGCAACACACGAATCATTTCTCTAATTGCAACTTTCTCGCTCCTCACTACAGTTTGCATGCCATTTATTTATTTATTTTTAAACAAAAATACCCTAACATCTTTTATACGGCGGGTGGACAGTCAAGTGGTTAAAAAAAAAAAATAAATCTAGTTAGCGGTACGGTATCGGACGATACTGCAAAACTGGGCATCGGAATCGGTATCTGGAGCCAAAAAAACAGTATCGAAACCACAGTAGTCATTACGATGAGCACAAATATCCACTCAATGCATGCTTTGTTTCAAGTGGTGTTAACACTGCTCATATTTGCAACTTTGCAGATGCAAAGACAATCGTGATTGGGCCAACCCAAGACCATCTACACCACTCCCTTTCACCCCCTCCGAGTGCGTACTTGGAATTAGTGCCGTCACTACCAAATATTTTTAGAATCGATTCATCTATCGATTATTCAATTGATTAATCAGATTCATTTTAATTTTGCATTCAAGTGTATTCCAAAAGCATTTTTTTCCCACTGATTACTGTTTCTTAACCAGTGATTGCTGTTTATTTCGTACTTCGTAATAATAGTTTCTCTTTCCGTAACATTACACCATAATCGCTTGTGTCATATGCATGACCAAAAAGTCGGCCTTAGGTTCACATAAAAAACACAAAGCTGAAACTGCAAAATCTGTAAGCATTGATAGTGCAACGGCTACCAATAGTGAGCAGTAATTCTGCGTTCTGATGCATGCCGAAAAATAAAAAACTAACCCGCGAGTAATTGTATGCAAATGAGACACACAATTTCTGGAATGAGTATTGTTACCTGAGTAAACCAACTGTGTGTCCCAGTAGGAAAACGCTGAGATCCAAGCCTCAAAGTCGTGGGCCTTCCACTGTGACAAAGTCACCAGGGCACCTTCATCCAAAGAGAACACATTGACGCAACCTGCAGAGTCGCTGCACACCACCCGCACATCACTGCTGCTGACATCATACATGGGGTAGAAAAGGCACCACAGGGATTTATTGGATGCACCCATCGTACCGCTACCAGTCATTTATAAGAAAGGAAAGCTGGCTGTGGAGCACACGGAATCTCTCTTACCTGTCCATTCTTCCGGTGGACCAATCTAAGGACAGAGCCAGCTGTTGTGCTCCCAGCTCCACGTTGCTGAGAGTCTGCAGATTGCTGCTGCCTTCCTACTGAATAATGTGTGGAGTTAACCAACATCAGAGCCAAAAGAAAAGCCCAATGGAATGTCAAGGGAAATAAATATCATGCGTAAACTGATTTTGCATTCTGCATCTACAGTTGGCATTGCCGTTATGTCACATGATACTCGAGCCCGATCGAAATGTATTTTTTATTTATTTTTTAGGCCAGAAAAAGCCCCAATCCAAATATGTGGTTGTACAACTTCTTTTCAAGGAATACAGTTATGTGCAAAGAATTAAATTGAACACAACAGTCCTTCAAATAACATTTATAAATACCTACCATTTAACCAGACTTTAGGAAACGCAAGTTTATCAACTTGTTCTTAGGCACTGTTAAATTCAACTATGGTGTCTTGTAGGGATGTAACGATATCCAAACATCACGATATGAAGGTCACGATACGATAATTGTCACAATATTGTGGGGGGTTGGAATATATAAAAAAGATCACAATACTGTAAGAAAAAAAAAAAAAAGAGCTCATACTAAAAAAAAAAAAAAGCACAAAATTGTAGCCTCTCAACTGCAAAGAACGTTGCAGAAATGGTAGTTATTACACAAATGGCCAGCAGGTGGCAGCAGAGCAAAGGAGATCAACCAGGGAAAAAAAAAAAAAAAGAAGCTAAATTACTTACAATTTTAAATAGATTTGTGAAAACTGATGAAACTTAGCTCTATTTTAATGCTAATTGCTGCAAAACGGAAATAAATAGAAACATACTTTTTTTTTCCTGATGAAAGAAGAGACTTTAATCTTTCTTTTGATAGGTTCCATCCTTTTATAGCAATAGAACACAATATTCTGTGGGCCTTGCAAATCAGTCAAAATCCAGTAAAACAGCCGAGAGCGAACGGGATTGCGAAATGTGAAAATGGCGGCGAGTGAATGAGTTAATCGGTTGGGTGCTATGTTTGACTACCAATATATGGTTAATGCAGAAACGTGATTCCGCAAGTTTCTCACCTGGCAGTCTGCAAGTGCATACAGCTGCAGTTCTCCAGTGGCAGCAGCCAGTCCCAGCACGACCTTTTCTGATACAGGCACATGACACCTGATGAGATAAGTAATGATTCAAAAGCTTTCTGCAACATCCGGACACGGTCATTCAACTATTGACAATATGCTATCGAAGCCCAATCGGCAGTGGCCAATGTTTTTTATGCTTGTGTCTCGTGGTATGATATGGAGGGGCACACAAGTCCCCCAAGCCCATTTTCAAATCGACTCCTTGGCTATAATGTCGGAAAAGTTGTGTATTATCGCATCCAATTCAGAGGCATATTATACATTTACAGATCAATGTATACAATTGCAATTTTATCTTCGATTTGTGAATCTGGTTTGTGTCATTTTATTTATGAATCCAGTTACATATATTCGCAAATCTGGTTCCTTGTATTTGTGACGCTGGTTATGAATTTGCTACCATAATGGCTGAGGTTAAATGTATCAACAAAGACACTAAGGTGGCAACATTTACTAATTTCTCAAAGTGAGTGACAAACTAGGTACTGTAACTGTATACAGTTATGAAAACAAACAAAAACAAACAAAAAAACATCCAAGAAATATTTTAAAGTGCTTACCATTTCAAATCTAAAATGGCCGGTGTGTCTATGCGCTGGAGCTCCGTGAGAGGAGGACTCATTAAAGCCTCTCGCTGATATTCAAAGAGGTACAACCGACCAGTCCGGCTTGGGGGACCATCTTCTTCCCCTTTCTACAGTAGGAATGTAAAAGTGCAAATGATCATCATCGTTAAGAAAAATGAAAACATTGTTTATGATAGTAACTACCCGATTAACCAATAACACAAAAAACTGAATCATGAAATGACCCCATTGTCCAAACATCGACATTGTTGCTTAAGGTCGGTCTTGAAACAGACATGCTGTATTTATTTCTAAAGTCTCGAAACTTTCGAGACTTTAGAAATAAATACAACTGTCATTCCCAACCACGATACACCTGATGATATCTAATGTAATAAAATGATCGAAATTAGTCCCCAAAAAATACTCTTTCCCACAAATAATTGACTTTTATTGATCTATATACTGTACGCCGGCGATGTACGTTGACAGGCAGAACAAATAATGCTTTTTCACTACATGGCCCAAAGGCAAAATTCACCTGTATGCATGCATCTGTTGCAGAATAAGACATTGCTTAGACACGTTGTGACATCAGCTTTGTGTTCAACTAAAGTGACACTTCACAGAGTACATTTTTATTATTTCACCGTTCATACATCAACAACATCAATTTAAAGTCCAATCAACAGAATATGAAATATCTGTTCTAGTCCGATTACATACACAATTTGCAACTTTTCAAAAGAAAAATAAATGGACAAAGAGTTTTTGTTGCTCGATTGGAACCAAAAACACTGCATAGCAACGACACTCACCACTTTTTGGAGCTGGTAGGTCCCGCAGGCCAGGAATCTGTGGCAGTGCGAGACAGGGCACCATTCCACAGTGTCAGCACTTAACTCCGTGTCAAACACTTGCAGACTTCGGGTTCGTGACTTCCAAGCCATGCCCAACTGTTCTACATAATGTCACGGCACTGATCCAAAAGCTGGGAAGGGGTTTAATGAAAAATTAATCAACATGCGTTTTAACAATAAAAAACAAAAGCAGACAAACAATACAAAATTCGGCTAACGAATCTCATAAATCACTAGTTAGCTTGAAAGCTAGTTAGCTTGACTGCAGTAGTATATTACACGATCAGACATCAGTTAGCATGCTATAAGAACACAAATAAACTAATGTGGGCGACAATCGACATGTTTAAGAGGAATATAAACTGATTTTCTATAAAGAAACTCACGTTACTTTCTTACTCTGCCTGGCATTAATAAAGATGCTGTGGCATTCGATGATCAGCGCCGCCTTGATTTCCGGTGTATGCTCCACCCCTTTACTAAAAAATAAAAATAAAAAGTAAAATAAAAATAAAATAAGATAAACATTACCTCGCCATTTTACTCGTGTCAAATTTTAAATAAACACATTAATTTTGTTGGCAATATAATGAACCGTGCGACGATTACACTGTTCATCCTCAATAGATTTTGCAACTTCTTAACTAAAATAAGGCTGTAACCAAGAGTATGGTTTTAAATGTGAGTCATCTGGAGGGGGGAAAAAGGAAATACTGTATATGAATCAATGAATTAATAAATATGTTGTGACTCGTGACGTCAGACTCTCCAGCCGTGACATCGCCTGTCCGGTGTGGAACACGCCCCTCGACGAGTCGCTAGCTCTGGTGTGATATCAACGCGATGGATTTTAATGTGAAAAAGCTTGCCACCGGTGCTGGATTGCTTTTTACACGGGCTGTTCAGGTATGAAATTTCCCCATCCGTGTACTACACTGGTGTTTGGGCCGACATTTTGTATTCTACCATATGTTTCGAACCAACAGTAGCTGTATAATGCTTGTGTTGTGTAGCACGGCTAAAGCTAGCATCAATTGACATACAGTTTTGACAGATAAAACAAGCCACAGAATGCTTTGATTCACGTTTGGGGTTACATTATTTTTAAAGTTAGTATTGTTTTAACCTGTTTATACTGTATTGATGAATGTTGATGCATGGCGACAGAACCATGACGTTCCTAAATATCCAAATTTCTGATTTGTAGAAAACACATCATACAGAGGTTATGTTGCCATAGTTAATAATTTGTGTGCGTGCTGCTGGATCAGTTTACAGGAGAGAAGCTGGGCCAGGCGGAGAAGACTGAGTTGGATGCTCACTATGAAAACCTAATGAGCCGCGCAGACTGCACCAAAAACTGGACTGAGAAGATCTACAGACAAACGGTTGTCTTGCTGCAGCCCAATCCAAGTAAGACATCATTATGTATATGTAGATCTCGAGAGCTAGATGGAAAGACGAGAATAATATGAACATCTAAGTCAGGGCATATAGACAAATAAGGAGCAGTGACAGGCTGACAGCTCCATTTGATGTCATTTACCGGTAAATGAATTTCACTCATATTGTTAAACTAAAAAGCCACATAATTTCTTATGTTTATTGACACAAAGGACTGTTTATTAATAATTAATGAAAACAAAAGAAAAAAATATTGATCAATGTAAAACAATAATAATAATAAATTAATATATTGTTTTAAAGTCTGTAACAGCAAATATTTGAACTGCATCAATTTGCCCAAACTGAAAAAAAAAAAAAACGAAAAAAGAAAAAAAAAGAGCACCACTGCCACCTACTGTAGTGGATATGTAATTACACTTTGTAGTACGGAGAGAGAGAGAGAGAGAGAGAGAGGGGAAAAAAAAGAAAAGTTCCTGGAGTCACAGCCCCGTCTTGACCCCTCACCGGCGTCAGTACTAAATGTTATGAGTTACATATAGCAAAGGCTGGTTTATTGTTTATTTTCATTTGTCCATCCATTTTTACACTAAAGGTAGCATACAATATTTAGTTTTCTGTTTCATTTGTATTTAAAAAGAAGATGATGCCTAAGAATTAATGTCAAAATGAAGTTGACCAAATAGTGGCGTTATGTTCTACTTACGGTAATGAGAATCATCAGTATGTATGAGTGAGATGCTACTAAAGTTTGACAAATGGTTCAGGGGTACACAAAAGCCAAAAAAGGTTGAAAACCTCCGGTAAGGTATATAATAAGATGTCTATTTCACTGCATTGCTCCAAGTTTTGCACACATTGCCACCAGCTGTGTAAACTGCTTAAGGGAAGATTGAAAGAAGAAAATGCATCATTTTCCTCATCCACAAGACTTCACTTTAATATTACGTTATATTGCCAAAACTAGAAAATTACAGATATGGTGACTTGCAGTTCACAAAAACGTACTAGTTCACTCTCATACACTCAAAATATTGTAGCTTTTTAACATTTGGTTTGTTTGATTCTCCATGCTACAGTTGACCACACTGGTGAGTATTTTACCTCTTTACTCGAGCACTGTTACGGAGAACCTTCTATTCACTTTAGTCCATTGTATAGTAGGGAGTCTATTCTGTCATTTGGTATATTCGGTTTATATATAATTATTGAACGTAATATCGTATTGAAAATTTTGAAATTTTCTAAAATGGCTGGCAGTGAATGAGTGATTACAACAATTACTGTAGAATAACAGTTAATGCTTAATTTGCAGTTCATTCTTTATCAGAACAAAATAAATAATTCATTTTTAGTTTTAAGGGTTTTGTGGATTTTTTTTTTTTTTTTTTTTTAAGGTGTATAATTGCACAGCCAGCAAACAATGTTATTACTCAAATAAAATTACTTTTTGAACAGGAAAAAGGCCCTTTGGGCCAGAAAGCTATCCACAAAGGGGACAGATTTTCTCTTCTTATGTTTGCCAGTTACCCACATCCATACTGCCCCCCACCCCCCCACTATCTGTGACTGTGTCTACTTACTGTATAGCTACTGTACATAGAGTAGGTATGGCAGTCAGAGGCTGTGTAGTCATGCTGTTCAGTAATATGTAGTGTCAGTGTTGTTGTTAGATAGCAGTTGATAATCAATTTCAATTAGGGTTTCATTTCATGGGCTTATGTAACATTTGGCTGTGCTCAGCTACTCATTTTATTTTTTGACAAAGCTTGAAAAGTCACAACACCAATGTACAATGGAACAGATCAGGCTTTGTTTTAATAAACTAACTGTTCCTACAAGCTTTGCCATCAACTGTTTCATAAATATCACAGTAGACTATTTGTCCCGAGTGTGCACTGATTGTTGCTTTTTATTGTTAACGTTGGCGATATTTGCCCCAAATATTTGCCCTCTCTCTCTCTCTCTCTCTCTCTCTCTCTCTCTCTCTCTCTCTCTCTCTCTCTCTCTCTCTCTCTCTCTCTCTCTCTCTCTCTCGCTCTCTCTCCTGAGAAACATATACCTTTTCCCCAATTCAAAGATGAATAGAAAATGTATTCATGTGACATCAAAAGGTGTCAAAACTGTATCTTGACTTCATTCATTCATTCATTCATTCATTCATAATATTGGATATACATTACGCAAACTGATGGAAAACTAGTTTTGAAATCAGAAGTCCACAATAGTTTGTTCAACTATTGTTCAAGTTCCCATAATAAGGGTATTAGTAACATTAAAATGTATGATATCTCGTTATCATTTATTACGTATGACAATTTTGAAACATTGGTACAGATTTTCGCAAGCATCGTGGAAGTTGACACACGTGGTTCTAGCTTTCACGGCCACAAAATGATTTGGCGCGCCAGATCTGGCCCCCGGGCCTTGAGTTTGACACCTGTGGAAGACCACTGGTGTATGAGTGTGCATGTGTGTGAATGGGTGAATGTGAGGGTGCTTTCGGCACCAGATGGTGTAGATAAATGGAATAATGGATTATTTTGTCATTAATGTTAATAGGCTTATACACTACATTATATAATCATGTCATGTCATATGACAATGTAATGTGTGAAAGGTAACACCACTGAAGTTTCAATAGAATCTTTGAATGTCTTTATTGCCATAAATGAACCCTATTAACTTCCTGCAGGTGCTAGAATCGAAGAGTTTCTCTACGAAAAGTTGGACAGGAAGGTACCATCCAGGGATACCAATGGTGAACTTCTCGGTCATTATATGCAGGATGCTGCCAACGAATTTGGTCCTGACACTCCATATGGTAAGTGTTAAGCAAAAAAAAAAGGTTATTCAAGTAAAGTCCATTGAATAATTAATTATGTGAGATTACTCTTTGACTGCCTTTCTTCGTCTGAAATTGTCTTAAACACATTTGGAGCTGTAGAACTGACTTAAAGCTTTCCTAATATATTCATTCGATCAGAAGATTGTAATTCTGTGACAAAAGCTCGAAAGTAGACACAACTCGTTTCTGTTTCCCGCAGGAAGCAGTTTAATCAAGGTGGGAGAGTGTGAGAGAAGATTAGGAGCATCTGAGCGGGAGTTCCTTCACACGTCAGCCATCAGTTTTCTTACACCCCTCAGGAACTTTCTGGAAGGAGACTGGAGGACGATTACAGTTAGTGTGCAATTCATCACTGTTTTTACCGCTGTTTACTTATTATCTTGGTTTTGTCTTCCCATTCAAAGCATTAAGAAGCCTGCCTATTTTTTTTGGCCTGCCTACTGTGCAGAAAGAACGACGTCTATTGGAGAATCTTCGCCTTGATTTGGATGCTGCCAAAGCACGTTTGAAGAAGGCCAAAGCGGCGGAGGCAAAAGCTGCTGTGAGTTGAACACTGCGATCTCTATCATCATCATTCATGTATAATCATCATGCTTATGGTAATAATTAATGACTCTGCTAGTATTCATATGTTTCACTTGCTGTGTATTCATAACCTTGGCAGAGCGAGGATGATGTGAGTATTTAAAACATTCTTAAGAATACAGTGTACTTTTAAGCATTTTTCTTTCTGGTCCATTTGCTTTCATGAATTTTTTGGTTAATGACCATTAAGTAAGTCAAAGCAAAGCAAAGATTACACAAAATAATCATATTTCTGACCTAATGTTTAAATCTTCAACATACTGATTGAATTTTTGAGAAATAAACATTTAGCTACATCTGCTTTGGCTTACAACATTCTTATTTGTTTGTGTGTTTTGTTTTTCAAGCCTCAGTTCAGAAACAAATCACTTTAGTGTGATTGCTTGTATAATTCCTATTGTGTCTTTACAGTGTTTAAAAGTCATTTTCCTTTGACAATACTTACATTAAACTGTATGTACAGTAAAAACGAACGCATTAGCGTTGTTTATTTTAAAATGAATACCACTACAATGTAAAGACAAAGTCAAAACATTAAGCATTCGTTTTCCAAACATCTTCACGAGGGTTGCGGCTTGTAAAGTTAAAAAATAGTTTAAATTTAGATGACTTGGAAAACTCAATTTATTTCAGCAGTAAATCCAAAATGTGAAACTTGCATCTTCTATATATTGATTACACACACTGGCATATAAATATCTAAAAGTTATTAATACAAGAAAAGTCGGTCTTATTACATTACTGTTGTCGTATGTATTGGACGTTCTGTGCATCCATTAGCACTATCTAAAAAATTCTAAATCATGGAATAATTCCCCTCAAAATGCATTCAATGATTGTGAGAGTTCACTGTTGATTTCTACTTTTTATCTGAACATTTTCTTGGTGAAGCTCCATTTTTTTTTTCTCGAAAGATACAAAAAAAATAAAAATAAATAAATAAATAAAAAATTACAAAATCAGATTTTGTTTTTCTTTAATGCTGGGTAGCTTTTGCATGTCAAACCATTGCTGACTAGCTGTCTAGATCAGATCAGAATGGTTTGGTTCAGTGCATTAGATTTCCAGTGGGACTCGATAGAATGTTTACATTTCTCGAAACATAATATGATTGAAAAAGTCAGCGACTGTATTGAACATTTCCAAATTGTATGTGAAAATGAAATCTCTTTCTGTCTTCTAAGGTGGCTCCAGATTTTCAGGAGACCAGACCGCGCAACTATGTGCTCTCTGCGAGTGCCTCTGCTGTAAGATTCTCCTTCACTAAAAAACAAATTCAAAACTGTACAATCAACACTCATGTTTTATGTGTCTGCCTCACTTCACAAAAATACAATAACTTCACAGAAACAAAGGCTGATAATCGAGTCTGGATGACAGACTTGCATCTATAGACTAAGGATGTAACGATATTATCACGATATGAAGGTCACGATACGATAATTATCATGATATTGTGGGGGCTTTGGCGATATTTACAAAAGATCACAATATTGTAAAAAAGAGAGCTCATACTAAAAAAAAAAAAAAAAAGCACTATAGTGTGCTTTTGTACATAACAGCAATGCATATAAACCACCTACAATCTCTAATAACAATATTGAGGCACTTACTTGCTAATACAAGCACACATTGATCGCTTCACAAGCTAATTA
Source organism: Festucalex cinctus (assembly GCF_051991245.1). Taxonomy (NCBI): domain Eukaryota; kingdom Metazoa; phylum Chordata; class Actinopteri; order Syngnathiformes; family Syngnathidae; genus Festucalex; species Festucalex cinctus. Next base: position 27,153,717 of record NC_135415.1, on the reverse strand, counting down.
GGTTCCCCTTCATCTGACAATTAGCATAGATTTTAAACATAGAAGGCCAAAACATCCCTAATGAAAATTAAATTGCACAAATAAAATAACCACTAGAGGGTGCTAGAACTGCACAAATGGAAATCAACCTGACTTTTTTTTTTTAACAGATGTGTTCCTTTTAAATATTGTGAACATAATGACGACGATATTGTGGCAGTTTTAATGTCACGATATCATGATATTGCCATTATTGTGACATCCCTACTATAGACAAGCAATCTGGCATCTCACTCAATAGTAACTAATGGGTGCAAGTGATGGCCTGTCAATGTGTTGACATCACATCTGCCCCAAACATGGCAACAAGTATTTAAATTAACGAGCTGAAGGATTTTGGTAAATACAAGACTAGTCACAAACATGGGAACACCAGATGTTAATCATACTTTATAGTATATGCCCTGCTTCCTCATCAAAACCTCGAAATGTTACTCCGGAGGTGCATTTTAAATGTGAATACGCTCTACACAACTCTGCATGCTATGTTATCAAATTATTTTAGGTTTTTATTGTTGTACTCTCTTCCCCTAAAATATCTGCTTCTTTTTATAAGTTTTTATTGAGTTATAGTACACATTAAAGATGGGGAAAAAAGTAAAAACAACAACAAAATGTTTTTTTAATTTTTCAATGAAATTAGAAGAGGACGTGGAAGTGATGCAGTTACAAAATCTTTTTGCGTTCCCGCCCCTCGATAATGTAAACATCCATCCATCCATTATATGAACTGCATAGAAAATATAAAATTTGTATTTACATTTGTTGTATCTTTCAGCTTTGGAGTGAGGAAGTTGAAAAAGTAAGTATAACTTTTTTTATTTTCTGCATTCTGCAACTTACCCCAGGACTCTAGACTAATTTTATGTACTGATTTAAAAAAAAATAAAAAATCACCACATTACATTTACAGAGCTGTCAAAATAATGACTTCCTAAACAATTATATTTTCACTTTCATAATTTAAAAATAAAATTACAACCGGACTGCGAATGGGAGTTTTTTTTTTTTTTTTTTTTTAAATACATATTTAATATTAATGCTTTCAAATAATAAATCAATTAAAAAATGTACATGACACACACATTTTTAAAGGATGGCCATTTTCATGTGACCAAAATAAATGTAAATGATGAAAAATATAACTCACCATAGCTAAACTTCAATAAGCAGTAGTGGGGTGGCAGTTTGTATTCCAACAATAAATACTATTATGACAATATAGGACACATGCAGTGTCATAGCATTTGTTAAGCCCGTTTCCCACTGAGGGGCCAACGTTTGCGGGTGTTTGCAATACTAGCAAATCTCCTCAGGATTTATCAGGGTTTGTTCAAGGTCACACAACGTTCGCTAAACACTCTCTAAACGTTTGCTCGACACGCTCACCAACAGTTTTTATGTTATTTCTTGTCGCAAGGAAATTTTGAACATGTTCTATATGTATACAACAGTACTGTGTATGATATGATGTTGACCTGATTAAGAAAACAGTCCCTGTGTTGGTGGGTTTAATCAGAAGTTCTCAAAGATGAAATAAGATCTACCTTTTAATATAGGTTCTAGTTTGAAATGTTTACATTTTTTTTTTTAATTCGATGTCATAAATGTTGTTTTCGTTATTTCAGGCTGAACATGAAGTCAGGGTTGCCCAAACCGAGTTTGACCGACAGGCAGAGGTTACACGGCTTCTTTTGGAGGGCATCAGCAGTACACATGTATGTGAGCCACAACTCTTTTTCATATCCATTAATGACACAAACGCGGTGATCTACGTATTTTGACTTTACGTCGGGGCAGTATCACAGGGTGTCAGATTATACTGTATGCCAGAAACCACGACGACGTGGAAAAGTGTCTGTGCAAAATATTATATATATTTAATATATAATATTGGGGATTTAAAAAAGATCACAACATTGTAAAAAAATCAAAATAAGAGCTCATACTAAAAACAAGCACAATATTGTACTTTTGTACATAACAATGAATATAAACCACCTACAATCTCTAATAACAATATTGAGGCACTTACTTGGTAATGCAAGCACACATTGATCGCTTCACAAGAAAATTAGGTTCCTTTTTGTCTGACAATTAGCATAGATTTTAAACATAGAAGGCCAAAACATCCCGAATGAAAATTAAATTGCACTAATAAACTAGCCACTAGAGGGTGCCAAAACTGCACAAATGGAAATCAACCTGACTTTTTTTTTTAACAGATGTGTTCCTTTTAAATATTGTGAACATGACGCAGACGATTTTGTGGCAGTTTTAATATCATGATATTACGATATTGCCCTTATCGTTACATCCCTAATTACAAGTCCATGAGACACGTACTTTTTTTCACAGACGCCACAGGGATTTTTTTTCAAGATGACATCATTGTAATTCATTTGGCTCAAATAATGAAAGAGGAAGGAAGCACGAGTCGAGTCGTCTTGATGAAATACAATTAAGAATGTTTTTTTTTTTTTTTTTTTATGATTTACTCTGAAAAGAGATAAAAGATGTGAAATTGTATAAGCCTAGCTGAACCATTCCATAGCAAATGAATGACATAATCCAATCTAATTTCAGCTCCATTTACCCTCTGTGAGTTTTTGGCATGTTGCAATTTTGTTTAAAAAAATTGATACATTTGTGTATGACTAACCTAATTTTGAGCTCCTAAATAAATGAGGTCAAACAGCAACAACAAATGCGGTTTAAACGATTTTGTGTGTGACTGACTTCAGGTGAACCACCTCCGTTGCCTGCATGAGTTTGTGGAGGCCCAGGCAACTTATTACAAGCAGTGTCACCTCCACATGCAAGAGCTACAGAAAGAACTTGGAAGGTGAGAGCTGGCTGGCAGAGTGTGTGGATGATTATGGAATTCACTTAATAATATATTGAGGAAGTACATTTAATCACACTGTCCGCAGAATGCGTTTTTTTTTTTTAATGTTCTAAGTGTCCCAAACACGTATTTATACGTTTTTTTTTTATACTAGAGCATGCAGAAGGCTTTGATGCAGCCTGTCAACTGCAAAGAACGGTTGCAGAAATGGTAGTTATTACACAAACGGCCAGCAGGTGGTAGCACAGCAAAGGAGATCAACCAGGGCCATGTAGAAAAAAAAGCTCAATTACTTACAATTTTAAATAGATTTGTGAAAACTGATGAAAGTTAGCTCTCTTCTAATGCGAATTGCTGCAAAACGGAAACAGATAGAAACATACTTTTTTCTCCTGATGAAAGAAGAGACTTTAATCTTTCTTTTGATAGGTTCCATGCTTTTACAGCAATAGAACACAATATTCTGTGGGCCTTGCAAAATCAGTCAAAATCCAGTAAAACAGCCGGGAGCGAACGGGATTGCGAAATGTGAAAATGGCTGGGAGGGAATGAGTTAATTATTTCTGAGTCAGTCTTCCCCAGCAGGAAAAAAAAATGTGTCAATGAGCTAGTCAGTAAATTGTATCCTGTGCAACATGTATGTAGCCACACCCTCTGGTTACAGTCTTACCATTTTGAATCCCGGCTTATATTTTCCCTGTTCGCCCCCAGATGTCCAAATGCTTTTGCACCGAACTCCACCAGTTCCATGCCTGCTGCAGACTTGACATCAGAAGGCTTCAACAGCACTGAGATGGATACACTGAAGATTGAGGAAGTGCAAGCACCTGCTGCCGGGACTCGCAAGGCCAAAGTCCTTTATGATTACGACGCTGCCGACTCCAGTGAGCTTTTCCTCAGAGCAGATGAGGTGAGGTTCGATTCGGGTCAAGTACTTAGTACTTAGCATTTTGACAGAAATCCATCTTTTTTTTTCTTCTTTTTCGGAAATGCTCGCTACCGCTTTTCCTTGACTTTTGTCCAAAATGACTATGTGCCCATTAGGGATGTAACGATATCCAAACATCATGATATGATATTCTCACGATACGGTAATTATCACGATATTGTGGGGAGGTTGGCGATATTTAAAAAAGGTCACAATATTGTTAAAAAAAATTAGCTCATACTTGAAAAAAAGCACAATATTGTGCTTTTGTACATAACAGTAATGTTATGTCATTATTGTTGTTGTTTTATTATTATTATGATATTATTACGTTATGTTGTTAATGCACGCACACATTGAGTTCCTCCATATATTGACTTGCTTCACAGGCATATTACTTTCCCCTTCATCTGACAATTAGTGTAGATTTTCAACATAGAAGGGCCAAAACATCCCTAATGAAAATTAAATTGCACTAAAAAAAAAAAATAGCCATCAGAGGGTGCTAAAACTGCACAAATGGAAATCAGCCTGACTAACTTTTAACAGGTGTGTTGCATTTAAATATCATGAACACGACGACGATATTGTGGCAGTTATGAATCGTCACCAAAATTTCCCATGCGCATCTTTCCTTACGTCCACCTCAACCTCTAAAAATATCAAAACAATTTATTTGCCACAGCATTTAGGATTAATGGCATTAAGCCTTTTTCACAGGGTGAGAAAAACATTTAAGCATTTTTATCATGGAATCCTACACACAGACATGACTAACCAAAATTTTTGGGTTTCAAAAGAGGGGATGACATCATTCTCTCGATGATAAAAAAATGACTTATTTAGGTCTTTACCATGTCAACTGCTTTATTTATTTATTATTACTTGCACATATACAAACTTTTACAGGACTTTAATATTTAATTTTTTCCCCCCAGATAATTACAGTTTACACAGTCCCAGGAATGGACTCTGACTGGCTGGTTGGCGAAAAGGGGGACCAAAAAGGGAAAGTGCCTGTCACCTACCTGGAACTTCTCAGCTGAAGAATAACGCACTGACAAGAAAATGAAGCCATGAGCATACTCCAGTCACCTCAATTCATTTTTCCAGTTACTCTGCTTTACTCTACTTTCACTAGCGTTACACAACAGCAACTATTTGATCTCATTGACATGCTTCACATTTTTGATGAGCTGCAATCTGTTGCAAGTATAGTTGACACCAACAATCTGCTCTGTGACGTACGTCAAACTTCAGTTTGAATGACTTTTGAAACACAAAAATCCCCATCTAAATAATCTAATTTGCCGTTAGAATTATTTGTTCCTGCGTGTATGTTTGGAATTGTTTGTTTCAACTGCCATCGTCGTAAAACCAAAGTCTAGGTTTAAAGTAACTGTTCAACAATCTGAATTACGATATAAGCGCAAGTTAACCATTGATCCATTCAGTCATTATCCGAGTCGTGGGTGTGCTGGAGCCTACTCCAGTTGACTTTCGGGCAGGGTACAGCCTGAACTAGTCGCCAGCCAATCACAATAGAAGTTAACCAGGAATTGCTTAAAAAAACCAAAACAAAACAATAAAACAGTTTCAACTAGAGCTGTCAAACGATTACATTTTAAAATCAGATTAATCACATCTTAGAATTTCCCTTCCTCCTCTGGGAAATTTAGATGTCCAGCAGCAATGAGAACAGATAATAAACTAAAAAATAATTCAATCAATCAATAAATAAGGTTATTACACCAGAGATTAAATTAATAATAATAGTAATAAAAGTAAAATAAAAAATAAAAATTCTATCAATCAATAAATAAGGGTATTACACCAGAGATCAAATTAATAATATTAATAATAATAATAATAAAAATTAAATCAATCAATAAATAAGAGTCCATTCCATAATTTCAAATCCGGACAAAAATTCATTTGGGAGCTCAAGTGTTTTTAGACAAACAATACTACATGAGACAAAGCCAGCAAGCAAAAATGAAACCAACATTTCTATATTAAGTCATCCATGTGGTGACAAGCGATCATTGCACGACTGTAACTGAAACACTCATTTTTCATCCCAATCAGTTTTCTGCTTCAAATTTGAGTCCACCTAACTTGTCTTGTGTAACTTCCAGTTACCATCTTTTTTTTATTTTTTTATTTTTTGTTTGTTTGTTTGTTTTTACCCCCCCCCTAAAAAAAAAAAAGCCAAATGAACTTTGGGGAACATTTTTCACCAAAATATTGCTCTCCACCTCCAAATTATAACGCGGTTGAAGTTCAAGCTACTACGTTACCATATATTAAATCTCTCATACTGTTTGCATTAGATGTATATTTATTTGCTAATGTATTGTTGTTGCTCTGATTTATTTATTATTATTGTATATTTTTGAGTTTTGATGGTACGTAATGTGTAAATTCAAAAAAAAAAAAAAATCAAAAGGCCTGCACTGAAGACCTAATGTAGTAGTGGCGTTTCATTTGGAAGCCCAACACATATTACAGAATAAAATTGAGCATTATTATCCAGTTGACATGAACAGTATTTGCTAGTCCCGCAAGTATTTGGACAACAATAATGTTTGATTCGATTTGCCTTCGTACAACCACTCCACATTTGTAATACAACACTGTACCATGTGATTACAATCACATATATTAGCTGCACATTTAGAATTTTAGAGCGGCTTATTTTAGTAGTCCAATTATTATTTTGATCGTCCAGATTTCTTTCCCTTTATTTATACAAAAACACAACCTTATTTCAAATTGACAGTGCAGAAAATGTGCAAAGGCGTACTGGTTTGGTCTTTACAGGCTGCAGGTGATTTTTTTTTTTTTTTTGTGATCGGCAATGAAGGTCATTGATTAACATACGCCTATCGTACTTTTCCACGGAAATCATCCGATGCGGGCCGATGGATCGGACTGCAATTCACTTAGCAGCCTTTCAACTTTGATTTGCTTTGGGGGAAAAAAACAAACAATATATGCAATTTTCCTTTTAGGGATTATAGCAATTTCATGTAGAGTAAAATACTGTCAGGGAGTTATTAGTATTTGGACTATAGGTGAGTCATTTTTAAATATAACCAGATTTTTTTTTTTTTTTCATGCCGTAGCCTGAATTATGGAGCCCACACACCACCGCCTATCTTTCCAGCTTCTTTTTTTCTTTTTTTTCTTTTTTGTGCGTTCGTACAGGCTTTTACACTATTTGTCTGCAGTGCCTTCCTATCAGTTTTGTAGCATTTGGCTAACTGTGCTCTATGCACTTTACTAATTAACTTTTGCCACGAGTGAGATCAACACTAATCTCATGAGCTACAGTTGTACATGCATGTGACAGGACCACAATCAGCAATTCCACACATGAAAGGCGTGATGAGCCTTGAAAGTTTTTGAATGGATTCCAGAACATTGGAGCACTTTTGAGATGTTTTGAATAAAGCCTCTGTATTTACTGTACATGCATAAACGTGTCTTTTGATTGTAAAGTTTGATAATGATATGCCCGTCATTTCCAGAATATTCTGATGATTTGTGATCAAGCAGTTTGAGACGTTTTGAACTCTGTGTACAGTGAATGTAATACCTAAACGGTAAAGGCCAAACTTTTGTGAAACCTTGTTTGTCAAAGCCTGTTTCATTTTATGCTTTTGTGTCTAATGCTTATTATCAGAATGTTCCCTAAAGAGTCTGTCAATACATTAAAGTGTGCATAATTTTAATGTTGCATGCCACTTTATGGCGCTGCCGTCCATCGTTGGTTTGCACGTGGGTTGGATCAGGATCACAAAAAAAAATAGAATGACCCAGACCGTCGTATGTGCTCTTTCACAGTCACTTCACGTACATGCATGTACATTTGTCACCTTTCATTTGACCATGGTATGTTGTTATGTTTATGAAATCTGTATTTTTAAGGAGTGACGTTAAGCTGAAGCCGAACCAAATTGTTTTCTTACTGTAAGTTGTGTCAATAAAGTCTACTAAATTTCCACCTAAAACCACCATTTTCTGTGTCACTTATCCTAATGCTGCATTCGAGGATAGTCGGAAATATCCGAGTTCAAACCAGGAAGTGCTTCCGGGAACGCCCCCTTGAACTCGGAAATTCCACCCGCGAAGTCGGGAAAAAAACAAGGACCCCGACATCACCGGCGGACTACAATGTGACGTCACTCTGAATGGCAAAACACAATTTACTCGAGTATAAAGGTAGATGGCTTTCTTCATTCATAAATATTCACCATAACTTCATGTAACGTAACGTACGTGACAGTATTGCCGCTATATCCTCGCATGAAATTATACGGTCAACTACTTAACTGTATGGAATGCTTATGAAATAAGATTAAAAAATAAATAATTAAGCAAAATTTCAAAAAGGTAAGTTTTCTGGAGGTCAAATTGAGTTTTGAGGACCAAAATAATAAACAATGGATCACTATCCGCCATTTTGGTTGTTTACTTTCACCTCGAACGCTTTGAGGTCGGAACTGGGAAGTTTCAACTCGGATATTTCCGACTTCCGGCCATCCTCGAATGCAGGAAGGTCCTGGTAGCCATAAAATAAATAAATGTGAAATAAATAAATGTGTTTAACAACAGCAACAATTTGCTGGTACAGGATGGTTGAATTTAAAAGAAGAACCGATGACAGAAAGACAAAGACCGTTAAATCCTTTTTATTTACAAGTTGAGCTTTGACTGGAGTATTATTCACATTTCACCTTTTGTTACGTGTTGGTGGTGCATTCGAGTCCTCCATCTGCATATATGACAAGTGACAATAAGAAAAAGAAACTATATATATAAAAAAAAAAAGCTGTGGGCTGACTTGCAACATGGTGCCCTTGTGAGTGAGAGGTTGGGAGTGAGTGACGGTGCACACGCAAAATATTCTACCTGTACAACTATTCACATTCATTCACTGTACACATTTACAGAGATCACATTAGGGAAATAGCCGGTACCTGAGGAATTAAGTCTCACAAAATTAGCATTACTCATTCTCTGTGGTAAAAATTTGCACAGCCAAACAATGGAAGCCGGAGCGACACAATGGATATTCAACACCAGTGACAATTTGATGTGTCGATAAGTGATTAAGTGATCCCAGCAGCTTCTGGAATGTTTACTACATGCTAAGTTAGGCTCACAACATAACCAAATCTATATTGGAATAGTATTTATGTTTTACAGATAACAATTACCTGAGGCTTTTCGTCATCAAGCCCCACCTCTAGATTGAAGTGATCACTTTCTCAAACGTTTGCTACTAAAACTCGGCTCAAGAGCAGATCGCTGGCCTGCAGGTGTTTTCAGAAATGGTTGTTGAGGCCTCTGAAAGAAACACTCCTCTAGGATACATCAGGTGTACTGGCATGCGTTCAGGAAAACAAAACAAAACAAAAAAAAACATTCAAGCTATAAACATCTGATGCACATGCCAGCAGCCTTCATCGTCCCCTCTCTGGACAACATACAAACTATACATGAAAAACAAATTAAAGCGACCATTCAGCAGCAGACAAGATACAGTAAAACGTCATGAATAAAACACATCATACGTGCGCAGCATTTCTCTCAAGAATGAAACGTCAACCAATAAATTAAGAACAAATGAATTAAATAACAATCATTGTCTCCGTTTCAGATCACAGTCAGCGTGATCAACCCAAACAGTCAAAAGTCCCATTTTTACAAATATGTGAAAATGCTTGTTGGCTCATTATAAGTCCTCTAACTGGCGTTCAGATCATTTCAGCATACAAGCGCCAATTTACAAAACAACTCGGCACACCGTCCTCGGAAAACACAACACCAATCAAACACTTTTCTTTGGACACTTGGCACCGATCACTCGTTCCCTGTAAAAATCATATCAAAATAAGGGGAAATGTATTGTCTCACTTGTGGCTTGGTTTTCAACTGTCAGTTTGAAGAGACGTGAAGTGCCGCAGATGGCAGTCAGTCATACATGAGGGGGGGGGGGCTTTGGATTTGGTACTTTGCAGCAGCTTGGTGTGATCTGTAAATGTGAAGGAGTCCAGTCCTGGGACGACCGGACGGGCGCTAAGCCTTGTAGCAGTTGCCCTGCGTGGTGAGCGCCAGCTGACCATTGGGTGCCACCTCGTTAGCCTCATCCTCCAGGAGGCCCGACACGTCGGCGTTGGGGATGCTGTCGTGATAGCTGCTGAAGCTGATGTTGTCCTCTTTCAGTTCGATGGTCCAGAAGGGCGCGTTGAGCTTCCGGTTCTGGTATTCTCTGTAAGTGTACACGACTCCGACAAAGCCCAAGAGCACCACCACCACCAGGATGATGACGGCCAGGATGATGATGTTGAACTGCGTCCAGGAGACGTCAGTCAGCGCCGCCGTGGTGTTGTCGGTGGGGCTGCTCAGACTGGTCAGCAGGGCCTGAGTGGTGGCGGCGCTCAGTGTGGCGCTCCAGTTGCCGCTGGATGCGGATGTGGAGGCGGGGATGCCTCTCGGTCTGGTGGCGCTCAGACTGCTGCTGGAGGATGAAGCCGTGCTGGGAGTGGGGGTGCTTGTTGTGGTCCCACCTGCTGGCGTGGGAGTGTGCTGAGGTGCTGGGGACAGAAAAACCATTCAAACCGTTCAAACATCGGCTTCATTCAACAGTAATGGGTGGCTAATTTAAAGACACAATCAAGCATGCCACTGTCCTTTCAAGAGACTGTGTGGTATCCATCCATCCATCCATCCATCCATTTTCTTGACCGCTTATTCCTTATTCCTCACAAGAGTCGCGGGGGGAGCTGGCGTCTATCTCAGCTGGCTCTGGGCAGTAGGCGGAGGACACCCTGGACTAGTTGCCAGCCAATCGCAGGGCACACAGAGACGAACAACCCTCCACACTCACACGCACAACTAGGGACAAGTCGGAGACTGTGTGGTATATGCCTGGTAAATGTTGACACCTAGTGGTCAGTCAAACTACTGTAACTAACTAACCAACTAACTAACTAACTAACCAGCCAGCTAACCAATTAAACTAACAACTAACCAACGAACTAACCAACTAACTAACCAACAAACTAACTAACTACCAACCAACCAACTAACCACCTAACTAGCTAGCTAACTAACCAGCCAACTAACCAACCACCTAACAACCAGCCCACCAACTAACTAACTAACTAACCAGCCAACTAACTAACCAACTAAACTAACCAACTAACCAATCAACTAACCAACTAACTACCAACCAACCAACCAACCAACTAAATAACCAGCCAACTAACTAACCAGCTAACTAACCAACTAACCAACAGCTAGCAACTAACCAACTAACTAACTAACTAACTAACTAACTAACTAACTAACTAACTAACTAACTAACTAACTAACTAACCAACTAACAGACCGACTAATTAATTAACTAACAACTAACTACCAACTACCTAACTAACTAACTAGCCAACCAACCAGCCAACCAACTAACTAACTAACCAGCCAACTAACTAATTAATGTAGCTCCACTGAGATGGAAAAAGGATTTTATTGCTTAACTCATATTCCACTAACACAATATTAACCAAAATAAAGTAATTGGACTAGCGGTGCTGCATAGAAGATATTATTGTCCAAAAATAGGCTGCTGTACACAAAGGCTGCTGTGTCTTCTGGAGCTGGACAGATCCCCATACTCGATTCATCCAACCCTGCAAGCTGAGGGGACTTCTTACCACTGTCACTGTTGCAAGCAACACTCCGTTTCCCTGGCGACTAAACCCAGCGCCGTGGGCCCTGAAGGGAAAACAACGACCTCACTCATCTCTTCGCTCACGTGCCTTTTTCACTTTCCAAGTTTGCTATGTTAGAGGAAAAGATCTCCACCCTCCACGAAGCAGTCCAGCAGACTGTCACCATCATTTTTGGGGTGAGCTCACGGGAGCCAAAATTCAACCAAATGGTTCTATCATGAGTTCCTGACAAAGCCTTGTAGACTGAGCAACAGAAATGACATCTTGGCTCGTCTGCCGTTGCCACATACAGACTCCTTTGCAGCTGCCCAGTCATCGCTGGGGGCTTGACCATCCTGTTCATAAAAAGTGATGGCCCTGCTTTGCTTAGCAGTCTAGTTACTGAAGTTATCATTCATGATTGATAATTTTGCGGTCTAGAGATGAATTAAATGGAATGATTTATCAAAACATAATCTGCGGTTGAAGATTGAAGAAGTGCTAAAATGGGGAAATGGATGTAAGAGACTTACTTATACGGCTGCAGTTATGAGCCTTGGCGTCCCCTGCAAATCCCGCAGCACAGAGACGGCAACGGGGCCCAGCGGTGTTGTTGACGCAGCTGAAGCAGTGGCCGGTGTCGGGGTGGCAAAGCTGCGTGGGACCCTGAGGATCTGCGTTCCCGCTACAGTCACATGGCACGCAAGCCCCGGATGCTTTGTAGGAGCCCGCGCTGCACTGGTCACACAGTGGGCCCGAGTACGGGTGAAGGCACAGGTCACACACTGGGGATCCACTGGGATCTGAACGAGAACACACAGCGGCATCTATCAGGGGGATGCCGATTCAACAAAAGGAGACGGTTGTGAAGTCACAAATGAGTACATCCTGAAATGAAATGATTTTTGAAAAAGGACGTCACTAGACTATATTGGAGTTGGCACTTCAGCAAATCAGTTTGACATTGTTTCCCCCGGCCCCTTTTTATATGATGAATGCAAGCGCTGCAAGACTATGGATAAGCTTTTTGTTAAATTACAATGCTGAACCACTAGGTGGCTCACACTCCTAGCAAAGTACAACTGAAAGGTTTCTAAACAGTTTCAATGTAATGCAGAATCAATTCAGGATGTCAAGTAAGAATAATGTATCTGCAAATTTTCAATTGTTTGTCCTTTGTATCCATTTGGATATACCGTACATGCTTTTATTTAATAATACATTGAACATGGGGAACAAGCAAATAGATGTCACAGCGTGTTGCTATCACTTATAACTAGCAAGGAAAATATATGCGCATAAGTGGTATAGAAATAATATTTCACATAAGAACACTCATGTTCTTATTTTAATCTACTGTGTGCTTGTATTGCTTTTATTGTTTTCTGTACTGTGCACTTTGATTTAAGTTATACATGTAAAGTGTATTATAAATAAAATCTATTATTATGACATTATTCTTTATTACTTGCGATGAAAGTGTGTCTTTGTAAACATTTGTAGTTTCAAAAATCAAACAAGGGCCACTAAGTGTTTTGTGCAGCCCGCCAGTTGCCCATTTCTGGTGTAGATAAAGCGCTATATAAGTACACTCCATTTACCGCTTACTACAATTTCACTTGTTAGATTATAACATGTCTTTATTCGGAAATGCACAAGCAATAATTCTATTCCAGTCAGAATTTTTCTTTGTTACTGACAAAACAAATAGCGAATGGAGATTTAGAGGATGATCCACTACTATCAAACACTGGCCTAGATGTGATTTTCTATCTGGAATGATCACATGACGAGTATGTTGCATTGCAACGCAGGCCATTGCTGCTCCTGATAAATTGCTGGAGGTTCAACGGCAGCCGACCTGCTGGGTTATATAACCCGTAGGAAACGTGAGCAGCACTGCGGGCGAGAACATTTGACCTGCTTCTTTACCCTGCGTCCTCTTTTTTTTTTTTTTTTTTTCCATGTTAGGTGAGCAGTTACTGTCGGTAAACACTGTCTGACACAATATAGAGAAAAACACAAGTACATGAAACATTAAAAATGAAGGCCCGTCTACGGCGGTATGTGCAGATATAATCATACATGAGTGATTTAATATGTGTGACCCAGATTCTGATCTGGAAGAGTGCCCCACTTCACCTCTCTTAAGTGTCACAATAAACATCTTCATTGACAACACCCAGGTTCATCCACATATTTAATGACAAATTATTTATCCTACAACATGAAGCGATACTTTGTTCTCAAGTGTCGTTGCTAAGTTTTGCTGCTGCTTTCTCTCCTCGCGCTGGTGTTCAGTGTCAAATCATTCACGGCCACAACACTGTGAATGTGAACATAGTGTAATACTTAAAAAAACGTGCATTATCTCTGATCATTTCCTTCTTCCTATAGTGACGCTGTCTGAAAGCATAATGCGGAAAGTCTGTTACTGCCTGAGTGGCACTGAAATGGCCCAACTGTGCTCACGCTGTCCCAGCTCAGCCCGGTTCATGTCCCTTCCCCTCCCTTCCACATTGCGGCACCTCCAGTGTGGTCCCCAGTAGGCGGAAACGGAACATAACAGCCGGCGCGTATCTTGCCTGCATGGCAACAGGCATGCAGGCAGAGAGGCTTGGTCAGAGAAGAGATTGGCCTAGCAAGGGTGATAAGGTGATAATAGTGTGTGAGGCGAAGCTACATATTAGGGATGTAACGATATCCAAATATCACGATACGATACTATCACGATATGAAGCTCACGATACGATAATTATCACGATATTGTGGGGAGTTTGGCGATATTTAAAATAGGTCACAATATTGTAAAAAAAAAATGAGCTCATACTAAAGAAAAAAAAAGCACAGTATTGTGCTTTTCTTTCGCAATACATATAAACTACCTCCAATCTCTAATAGCACTGAATATCATGGCACTTACTCACCTAATGCAAGCCCAAATTGAGTTCCTCCACATATTGACTCGCTTCACAAGCATATTACGATCACCTTCATCTGACAATTAGTGATTTTAAATATAGAAGGGCCAAAACATCCCTAATGAAAATTAAACCACTAAAAAACTAGCCACCAGAGGGTGCTAGAACTGCACAAATGGAAATCAACCTGACTTTTTTTTTTTTTTTTTTAACAGCTGTGTAGCTTTTAAATATCGTGAACATGGCGACGACGATATTGTGGCAGTTTTAATATCACAATATTGCCATTATCGTTACATCCCTACAAAATACAGTCATAAAACAATATGAAATACATTTAGTTTATTATTTTAAATTTCAATAATAAGATACATAATTTAGAAAACTGTAACATTTGAATTCAAGGCCAGCTTTATATGGTGCAAAATTTGAGACGCAATGTTACAACACTAGACAGGACTTGTCGTGGTGTTTGCAATCACATTCCTAGCTCCGCCCCTAAAAGCACATTACTTTCACCTGCAGCTCAATTGAGATCAATAGAAATAAAAATTAAAAAAAATCTTAGGAAAAGGGTTATGGACACACAACTATGAATCCTAATGATGTGGGTCTCACTTGAACCACATCAGCGTTATTCCCAAATAACCTGACATTTCTGTCTTCAGCCAAAACTTAAACATCACTTGAGAAGAACGGCTGTGTACACGGGGGTCCTATCACAAGGACGCGAAAAGCTTGAGGACAGTGGAGAGTGAAGTGGGTTTTCCCAACAAATACTCACTAATTAGAACAGAAACATACTGCCTGCCGTGCCGTGAACGATTTTTGTGATGACAACTGGTGTGAATCTTTGTATCACTGCAACTATATTTGAATCCCGCAAGATTCGAGTTGTCTAAAAGGTATCAGGGTATGACAGCGACAGTCAGTCCACCCAGAACGCCGCTTAGAAAAAAACAAAAAAAACACAAAAAAAAACATTTAGGTGTCGTGTAAAACTAGGACAGACGAAGCCTGGAGCAAAAAGGTCACTCAATCCCAATTTATGCAACTTTGCTCATTGACAAATTAAAGCAATATGTCAAGAAGCACAAATCTGATTCTCAACACTAGTAACCAACAAGAATGTGTATGTTTCACCATGTTACATGTAAAGTAGGGGTGGGCGATGTGGTAAAAATGTCATATCACGATTCTTTAAAAATAAATTCACGATCTCGATGTTATCATTATTTCTTTTAACATATTTTTAGACAAATCTTCCCATTTATGAACATTTTTGTCAATTCTTAAACATATTTACAATGTATATAAAACCCTAAAAGAAAAAACCAGACATCTTAATCCAAGTAAGCTTTCTGAACAGGTTTCATTTGAAATAGTGCAATTATAGCAGCTGTGGTCGATATTCTCCTAGACTACAGGAGGCAGTAAAGAGTGCCAACGGTGTATGAACAGCGCTAGTTAACACCACAATACACGTTGAACATGTTTTTTTTTCCTCAATAAACTATCGACAAAAACAGTTTGGGATGAGTTAGCGAAGTAAATAAAACAAAGAATTGGAGGGAGGGGGAAAAAAAGTTCAAAAATTCCCCATTCCCAATTTCGTACCCGATTTTTCACCATGTATTCTTAATGGGAGATTCTACATTTCACATTTACTTCCATATTTTTCATCCCACTGACTTCAATATATTCCACCAATTCACGCCATGAGCTCTTCCAGCTTTTCATTCGACATCATTCAATAGCATTCCAAATCATTCCACAGGTTTTTATTCATCCTTCCAGCCTTCACACGCAATTTCCCCAGAAATTGCATTCTCTCTTTATTGTTGCTGTTCTTTACTGATTGACAAAGAAAGAAATCAGATTGTTCAATCAAGCCGCATCCATTACAACTTAGTTACCAAATACAGTTACTTGGGCTGAAAGGACATTCTATGTCATATCCAGGTGACGACCAGCTTGCTTTGTAAAATGTGACAAGAATGATCCAAATGTGCACGCGTGTGTGAGGTCAGGGACTCACCGGTGTGACAGGTGCCAGTGGAGGAAGAGTTGAAGCAGGGGCATGGGACACAGGCTTCAGTCAAGGCAGCGCTTGGGCTGCGGTAATGATCTGGCTTGCACTCCTCGCAGTTGGTCCCCTGGGTGTTGCCCTCACAGTCCAGGCACACACCTGAGGAAATAAAGAGGACGACATCTCTCTGTTACGTTCTGATTCTATTTCTACAAAGGACCGATTGAAAGTAAAGTTTTAGCCTGACAAAAATGTACTCAACTCAATTGGATTTATAAAGGACTTTAAAACAACCGTATAAAATGCTGCACATGGAGTAAAAATAATGTTACATAACAACAATGTATTTACTGTATATTGTGGTCAGAGGTATATAATGTATATTCATCACGAGCTTGAATATCACATTAACTTAGCATCAGAGAGAATTGTTTGAAATGTTTTTTTTTTCCAGAGTGGGGTCATTATCAGTACTGTGAAAGTTAAAACGTTAACTGATTAACTCTTTGACCGCCAAAAACGTTTCTTAACTCATTGACTCCCAGCCATTTTCACAGATTTGACTCCCACACATTTACATGGCCCTGGTTGATCTCCTTTGCTCTGCTGCCACCTGCTGGCCGTTTGTGTAATAACTACCATTTCTGCAACCGTTTTTTGCAGTTGAGAGGCTGTATCAAAGCCTTCTGTATGCTCTAGCATAAAAATAAAATAAAATAAATAAATAAACAAAAATGTATAAATACGTCTTTGGGACACTTAAAACGTTTAAAAAACGTATTTATACGTTGTTGGGAGCAAATGATAATGAGTAAAATCACAATGTATGCCGCCATAAATGTTAAATGACGTCAACTAAGATATTTTTATTTTTTTTTAATCATGGAAAATGCATCATCTAAGTGCAGTGCTGCCTGGTCAATGGGTTGTGGAATCAAAAACAGCCACTAACGATGGCCAGCAGGTGGCAGCATTGTATCTCTCTTTTCAATGGGCTGCCAGTATATGGAATTAGAATGAAACATGACAGAACGTTTTCAAGGATGACGTGAATGATCAAAGCCGTTGTCGCATTAAACCTAAAAACCTGTACTGTATCGTTGAGGAAAGGCCAGCGTCAGTCCTTCGAGAGAAGCGTAAAAGCGTAGTTAATCCACAGCACTGTGAACGCTGAGCCCAAGTGAGACCTTCGTAGTCCATCTGTTCATGCGTAAGAGCGGCAAGACATATGGCTTCTAAAACTCCCCCTTCACCACCCCACTATCATCACCATGGACCCCTTCACCTTGGCGACTAAAAGCCTGGCTGCTGGGAGGTGAGGCGCAATCCTCCTCAAGAGGATAAACTTGAACTAAACTCTAGTTTCCAGTCCAGTTTAAAAATAGCCACTGACAAAACATACATACTATTATAAGATAGTATATATTACTGATATAACGATATCCAAACATCACGATACGATATTATCACGATATGAAGGTCACAATACGATAATTAAAAAGATCACAATATTGTAAAAAAAGAGAGCTCATACTTAAAAAAAAAAAAAAGCACAATATTGTGCTTTTGTGCATAACAGCAATGCATATAAACCACCTACAATCTCTAAAAACAATATTGAGTCACTTACTTGCTAATGCAAGCACACATTGATCACTTCACAAGCAAATTAGATTCCCCTTCATCTGACAATTAGCACAGATTTTAAACATAGAAGGCCAAAACATCCCTAATGAAAATTAAATTGCACTAATAAACTAGCCACTAGAGGGTGCTAGAACTGCACAATTGGAAATCAACCTGACTTTTTTTAACAGATGTGTTCCTTTTAAATATTTTGAACATGACGACGACGATATTGTGGCAGTTTTAATATCACGATATCACAATATTGCCCTTATCGCGACATCCCTAGTATATATAGTACAAGTGTATATACCATACAATAGTACACCATAACACTTTTCTTTTTTTTATATAGCACATTTAAAAGACAACAGAGGTTGACGCCAAAGTGATGTACAAAACCAGTTTTATATATATGTATATATATGTATATATATATATATATATATATATATATATATATATATATATATATATATATATATATATATATATATATATATATATATCTCGGCAGACTTACCTGACTGTGGATGGCAGGAGTTAGTGTGATTGTGACACTGGCAGGGTTGGCATCCAGTGCTGCTGAAGTGGAAGAAGCCTGGGTGGCACTCGTCACACTTGGGCCCGTACACTCCTGCCTTGCACACACAAATCCCTGAGCTGGAAGGGCAGTACAGAAGATAAAATATACTTAGCATTGTACAATATATGAAAAGTAATTATGAAAATTTAGTTATAACACAATAATAGCATATTGCCGTTGAAACTTTGTACCTCGTTCACCCATCCACCACGTTCATCCAGTATAAACAAGATTTCCATCTCTCATTTCAATTACATAGAAATATAACTAATCCAACAGCTCTAAAAAAAAAAAAAATCAAAAGCATTTCCTTTTCTCCATTGAATCCAATCTTTTCCTAAGATCACCTTGTCGGTTGTAGATTATAGGAGATGTAGGAGGCTCTAATTAAAACTAACATGTCAATGGCACATGAGCGTCATCCCTCCAATTGTTTGCCCATTCAAAGTAATCTACAAGAAGAACAAACACAATGCCAAGTCAAGCCCAATCAAGCCTCCACCCCAGACATTGTCCTCAAAAACATTCATTACACACAATGACTTCAAAACAATAGAAGTAAATCACAAGTGACTGGAAGAAATTTATGTGAGTGTGCATGTGTCTTTATCCAAATGGGGCTTTGTTTAATAAGTGTACTTAATGCAAATGAAGAGGCCGGCGGCGATGCTTAGTGGGGCGTGGACAATGATGGGAAGAACACACACATGCGCCAGATGTCTCAAGATTGTTCTCAAGCAACTCGGAAATACTCAGTAAATTAATACATCAAAACGTCACATGCATGGCAAATAAAAACTTTTTTTTTTTTTTTAATGCTGTAGTGACCATATGAACACATTCATTGCCAGACCAGCCAAAAAAAAATAAATGCATAATTTGACGCGTTTTTCCGTCAATGGCAATGAATGAGTTAAAAGCCATCATGTCACATTACATTACAACACCAAAATGTAAGCTCGATCTTGCAGGTTTTGGTCACAGTAGTTGTAACTTGTTACAACAGTTTATCTAACTTGTTGATGCGACGGAATACATCTTTGAAATTACTTTTATAAACAGTGCTCACTTTGGACAGACAGTTTTATTACAGAGCTTTTACAACATCTCAACAAAGCGAAAGCAAGAGTGGCACACAGAGCAGGCATTAATGGTGGCGTACCATCAATGTAATCTGTATAGTACGTTTTTGTCTACCTTAATGTAGTGCAGTCAATGTACAGTAGATTACAGGTCTTTGTGGATTTTGTAGTGAGGGATAAAGTTACATGTTGTAATAGTTGTGTCTCATCGGTTTTCATCGAAAACATAATCCTTGAAATGCAATAATCTTTGGAGCTCCCCTTCGTGCCTCATGATGTGGCTTCTGTACTCTTATCATAATACTAGTGGGTAACTTGCCAGGTTTGTGAACATCTCACAAATAATACATTTTCTTTCAAAAAAAAAAAAAAATGGCACTCTTGAAAAATCAGATTCTCAAATGCAATACTTGGCGATGCTGAGCACATGACAATGACATTGTCAAGACTATTTCTCCATCCCTGCTGTTATGTACCAAAACAAAATATTGTGCTTTTCCCACTTTTACAATATTATGAGTTTTTATACAGTATCATGAGCTTTTTTACGTCGCCAACCTCCCCGCAATACCGTGATAATTATATATTTATCGTATCGTGATGTTTGGATATCGTTACATGCCCACTCGCTACGCCCCGCCCCCTTTCCTCCCTTGTTAATTAGTGATCAGTAGGAACGGCAAATTAGTTAGGCTGTTAGCATCAAAGTGTGCGCAGTCCCTCAATCCATTTTCTGAACCGCTAATCCTCACGAGGGTCGCGGGCGCGTTGGAGCCTACCCCAGCTGTTTACGGACTGAAGTATTTACGCTTTAGAAAAGTAATCAGACGGCTGGACTCGGAGCACTTTACCGCTGCGAGCTAGTAGCGCGGCTAGCTTGTTGCTGTTAGCTAGCAATCACCGCTAACAGCAACAAGCTAGGCAACAGGCGAGGTACAATACAATGACAGCATAATTATGTCTTAGCGCTCTTAACTGGAGCTTGAACGTGACTTCAGGACTAAGTTGTGTTACTGACGTCTGTCGCAACAGTTTGGGGCATATTGCCGTTGTTCACAAACTCTGAATAGACGAGCACGTCGTCAGCCCCTATCCAACCATGTACTGCCGTTAGCTTGACTACGGCAATCTCAGACGGCAGAAATGACGAGGGCTCGTTTCAGCCCTGGTATTAATAATCGTTTTTGTACAATTATGCCAATTTTGTAATCGTGGAGGGCAATAATCAAAATCGTAATTGAATTTCGATTAATTGCACAGCCTTAAGTAGAGTATACAATTTTCTGACATTCCAGTTTTCCAAGTCGTGAACAGGACTGAAACAACCGCAGCTGCATCTATATGGTGGCCCTGGTGATCTGTCAAAGGAAAATTGGAACTTTACCAAAAAAACAAACAAACAAAAAACGCTTTCTTGGAATAAACGGCCACATGCTAAGAAAAGAACACAAAGTGCTAGCTGCCACTGTTGCCCTTTGTTTGTTGCGACAGGTCCAGTTTCACGTTATTTTTCCAGACACAATCCTTACTTTTCAAAGAAGCTGCCACATTATATATACTGTGTGAGTGGTCTGTTACACTATTTATGACGTAGTTCCAACGTCCCCTTTTACAAACCTTGTGGTGGAAACACAGCTTATCACTGGGAGTGCCAAACACCCTAAAGCTGTGTTTGTGAAAGGGGGGTGTTTTTCCACATTAAGCAGCACATGGTACTTTTGCTGACCTGTATTAACAGCTTATGTGACAAGAACACATGTTCAGACAATGTACTACACTTCCAAACAAATGGCTTTGTATGGCAAAATACCACGCTGGCCGAGGCCAAGAGTTGATAACTACATCCAACACGCACAGACAGTCACAGTCTCGAAAGGGGTCAAATGTCACCTGACCATCTCAAAATGTAATTTATTGTAAGCTGCCATAGACACTCATGCTAATAACAGTGTCCCTATTGTTCAAGGTTAGAAACTGTGGTCGGGAAGCATTTCATTTGAGAACGTCGTCCATGAACTGGTCGTCAGTCACTGTGAAGCGCACATTCAGACTTGATTCCATGCATTGCAGCTGCATAGTCACACAATAGCTCAACAGGAACCTCTGAAACTTCTGAATAAAAGGGTCTTTAGGATTTGTTTACTGCACTTAATGGGTGCATTCAGAAATTCAATTTGTGGAAGCGTTCCAATTAAGAGTCAGAGTGCACTCCCCTTCCATGAATGAACAAACACACCATGTTTTTGTTGTGGTGACTGGCGAGACTACTGTAAACATCTAAAGTGGCTCTTTGAGTAGCTAAACAACCACCAACTTCAGAAAAAGTTGAGTTGCATTCATGGTACACCAATGATGAATGAGGTTGTTTAAATCTCCCATGAGCCCACAACCATCACATCTTGCTTGCACAGCTTACATGCATCCTGCCTTGATTCTCTGACTGCTCTATGTCCAAAGTCAAGAGTGGTCAGAGCGTGCTCCTTCACTCATATTTTTGTGGCTTCCTGAATAACCGAACGGCACGTTCCAAAAACGCTCTGACTTTCTGAATGGTCAAAACGGTGCACTCCAAATGCATTTGCATGTTTGGTGAAGAAAAAAAAAAAAAACAGCAACAAAAACCCGACAGCAGATCTAATATTCCCTGCGCACACTAACAATAGTGTCACTGACAACTACTGTAGTCTATATGCAACTATACATACGGTAACTATTTGAGAAGGACTGGTGTAAAAAAAATTATAAAAAAAAAGAAAAGGCAAAATTTGTGTTCTTTTCTTCTTAGCTTGTGGCTGTTTATTACATAGTTGTGTGTAAGGCTATCAATTTTTCCCCCTGATATAAAACAGCATAGCCTATTCAACAAGGCTACACTTACTACTCCATACTATGGACCCGCCATTAATTATAGAACCTACAGGCTATTTAATTTCTTACACTATCTATCTATCTATCTATCTATCTATGAATGAATCATTATTTATAACAACATCACCAAGGCTACGAAGCGTGATTTGTGTATGCAGCTTGCCACCTAGGATACACCGTCAGTCAGTGCATGCCTGAGCATGCCGTGGATTGCGTCATGAATGTTAGTCAGTGTGGGGATCAGAGTGGTGTGTTGCAAACATCCGTTTTTCCATAGTGAAGAAATATTGGGTTTACAGTAATTACCTGGGGATGATCAAAAATGAACACAAAGTACTGTACACTTGGCAGGTTTAGTTGCATCATTGGGTGTAAAGTCAAATCTGAATGAGTTAAAGGCCGAGTATGCCGGTTTCACTCTGGAAAAGGCACTTTTTAAATACAGGATTTAAACAAACAAATTACCTCTCAATTTACAGATCAGAGCTTGTCTTAATTTCTGGTGGTGATTTTGTCCTAAACCCGCACCTCCCCCCAGCCTGTATTTGACGTCACTCCCGCGGCAATTTGAAAGCACGCAAGGATTATTATTTTTTTTTTCACTCACTCACTCACTCACTCACTCACTCACTCACTCACTCACTCACTCACTCACTCACAGAAGCTTACATGTGTGAATGAGTGAGTGAAAAAAAATAATAATCCGTGCGTGCTTTCAAATTGCCGCGGGAGTGACGTCACGCAGCCGGCAAATTCCCACGGCCCCGTTTGCGACACGCCACCCCGTCCCGCTCTGCGATTGGCTGGAGGGGTGTAAACACTGTCTTTCCACAGAAACGTCCCGCTGTTTACAAAACAAACACAAAATGGCAAAATACAGGCTGGGGGGGGTGAGGGTTTAGGACAAAAATCACCACCAGAAATGAAGACAAGCCCTGATGTGTAAATTGAGAAGTAGTTTGTTTGTTTAAATCCTGTATTTAAAAAGTGCCTTTTCCAGAGTGAAACCGGCAGACTCGGCCTTTAAGTATCAGATCAGTGAGATATGAGCAGGATTACAAGCGTACTTTGCATTTCATTTGGCTGTTTTTCCCCTCTGTCTTTTTAAATGATGCCACTGTATGAGAGATGACAAAGAGAAGGAGAACTACGTTTAAGACCATCATTTTGAAATAGATATGCGAGTGAGAAAAGCAGTAGACGTGCCAATCTGGTTGGTCAGTAATATTACTACTACTGATAAAATGATGGCTGAGTCAACTTGATTTCTTGGTCAGTTATTTGGTACATTGCATCTCTGTTAACGCACCTCATTAAAATATGGCTAACTGTAGTTTGCAATATAAGCAAAGGTGAATGGAATGTACACCGCCCACACAGCCAACCGGCAATGCAATGCAATGCAAACATCCTGCAACGTCATCTTTTTCAAGAGCAACAAACATAACAAAAACAAACTCTTTCTATTACTGTGCTAACAGGACACGGTGCTGAAACAGTGACAGACTACAAATATCTTAAGACAAAAAACATTTAAAAATAGTATTGAAACATGCATAAATCAACTATAGATGGGGCGTAATGGGACAAAAGCAATTTCAAGCCATTTAGGAAGCAGCTGATCAAAGCAGTCATTTTTATCAGCTTTGGATCATGGCGACGTTATCAAAAGACATACCCCAGTCCCCACACTAAAACCACTGCACTTTTTATTTTCACTCTGCACTTGCGACAGACAGATACTCCACCCATCATTGTACTTTATTACAGAAGGTGGGATGGGCACCGTTATCTGTATGCACTGGCTCATTTTGAATTTTCATTTACAAATCTCTTGAACGGCGAAACCAGCACTTTATAATAACCACATAAAATACTCAAGTGAGTGTTAATACTCAAAGTTCCACAGACTACAAGTACGACTGAACAGAATAAAACCACTTTCAGTTTA
The DNA here is from genome assembly GCF_051991245.1 of Festucalex cinctus. Taxonomy (NCBI): domain Eukaryota; kingdom Metazoa; phylum Chordata; class Actinopteri; order Syngnathiformes; family Syngnathidae; genus Festucalex; species Festucalex cinctus. Next base: position 27,129,118 of record NC_135415.1, on the reverse strand, counting down.
CATTTAGGAAAAATACGTACATAGATAGATCAGGAAAGATGGCTGTTAGGTGCTAACTGCTTCTCATTCACAAATTCATGATCGTTTTAGACAAAAACATTTGAAAAAAAAGTCCTGCTTAACATACTTTCGCAATACTTAACGTCTATGACTACAGAGGCAGTCCCTCTTATCTGCCATCCAGAAAGTATTCACTTTTTCCACAGGGCAAAAAGATGTATAGATACACTAATGGTAATGACGAAAACACTGTCTGGCAAAATGCAGAGGCAGCAACATCTGCACCCACAATCAATATTTCATTCCAGACTGGCAGTCTGTAGGCAGTATTGTTTAAAAAAAAAAAAAAATGCCTCTCAGATAATACCCAGAGGATCTGACCCAAATAAAAGGACTGATGCAAGTGTTATGACAGATAGAAGTGGTTTGGTCCAATAATGCATTACCTAACCCACAGAGTGGCTAACGGTGCGCGAGCTAATTTTCTGTCACATGAATTGTGTACAAGCAAGCAGAGCGTATGCCACACTACGACCTGACAAGAAGAGGAAATCTCATTAGATTAAGGGCTGTTAAGCACACTGAACTAGTATCCAATTACAGATGTCACCTGAGTTTGGAAAGCCTGTAATCTCTCTGAAGATGAATTTACAGTGATGACGGATAAACTGGCTTATCAACTTTTGTGTGGCTAATCAAACAATGCAATATTTCAAATAGTCGTTGACTGCACCTTGGTTGTTTGGAGAAGTCATTTCTACAAAATTAGCATTTAACCACCAATTTGAAACACATGAAAACAAAACTCCAAGACGAGTATTTCTAGTTTTTCTGTGTGTGGTATCTATCTCCAAACAATACCACAATGGCTTTTATTTTAAAGACTTCACATTTGAGAACATAAAGCGAGCAAGTGCTGTTAGCCTACTTGGCTAATCAACTTGTTTTGCCTAAAACATGCTTACACCAAAACATTGAAACAACAAAATCAGCAGCTCAGTTTGAGTTCAGTCTTAAGGAATGAATCGAATCTGAGAACGTCTTTGTCACAGTAAACTTTTCTATATTTCCCCGCAGAGCAGAACACAAACAATTTCACAACAAGTTTGCAAGGCACTGGCAACTTCTACTACTTCTAATACTGTAGCACAGGGGTGTCCAAACGTTTTCATTTGAGGGCCACATACAGAAAATCAGAAGGATGCAAGGGCCACATAATGTTATGAAGAGAAATTGTGTTTAGTCCTAAAAATTGTACAAATAATTTATTTGTGCTTTTGAATATTTAGAAAAATGCTACAGTATTTAAACCAATTCATATGTAATATGGCAGTAGGGTTATTATAGTTTTGGAATTTTTCATTTTAGTTAGTTTTTATTAGTTTTCAGGGTGGTTCTGTTGGTTTTTATTAGTTTAGTAAAGTTCTTTTAAAAAAATGCTTAGTTTTAGTTTAATTTGTTAGTTTCAGTATTAGTATTAGTTTTTTTTTTATTTATTTATTTATTTTTTATTTTTTTTATGTGTATTACTTGCGCGCAACATTGAAAAAACACCATGGGAGCAACGTCATCTTTTGGTGCTTTTCTTTTGGCTGCTGGTTGGCTGCTGGTTGGCCCTGGACTGGTTGCCAGCCAATCGCAGTGCACTGAAACGATGATGATTTATTGTTGTATAGTTCTTGGCAGGTGGCTGCAGTCTAATGGGTTACTCCAGTTGAATGTATTGTCCAAATGAGCTCATTTTCCTTTGAAATGAATGTGATGCAAAAGATGAAATCCCACATCACATCTATAGTGACCAAAAAATTGGTCACTCTAGTAAAGAATACTGTATGATGACATTCATTTTGACTTTGGTCTGTCTGTTGCATTGATACCCATTAACCCTTTGCCCATTTTCTGGCTTTTCTGTTTTTCATCAAAGAAAAAGCATTGGAAAACAAAATACTAGGGAGATGACATGAATTTGGGGAAGTTCAAAATTTGGTGAAGTTCAAAATGGCACCATCCTGAAGTTTCTAAGTTAGTGCAAATGGGAGATAGATATTTAAATTTAGACTCTTGTGATTGTGCCATTTTTTGACACATAGACACCCATTATAATTCGTAATTTTTGATGTACTGTACACTTGATGTGTTATAGTGCATTTCCAATGTTTTTCCACTATATCCTTTCAGTACGACCTCAACTAAAGGTGGAAAATATAAAATGCGAGTTGAGAAAAAAAAAAAAAAAAAAAAAAAGAGCAATGATGACAAGACGTTGAATCGGTAAGACTACCGAATGAACAATTCTGAGCTCTTATAAAAAAAAAAAAAAAAAAAAAAAAAAAAAAAAAAAAAAAAAAAAAAAATGCGAGTTGAGAGTCATAAAAGCCATAATACACCAGGTCATCATTTTTGCTTGAGCTGACTTGTGTCTTTGCCACGGGACCATACTTGGCCCAAAAGTTGTCGTCATGGTCAGGATTGATGGAATAGGGCTGCGTGTGTGTGTGTGTGGAAGCAGTAACAATCGGAAAGGGGGGGGAATCAATTAACCTACAACATGAAAACTCCACACAAGAGAGCTTGTGCTCCCTCTTCCATTTGGTTTTAATTTGAGATAAGTAATGTAGTAAAAGTACACTGAAGTTGGTGTAGTATTGAACCAGTAAGAATCTAAACCTTGATTTATTTATTTTTTTTTTCATAAAATGCCTCCCATAAAATAGCTCTGTCTGACAATAAGCTGATTGTTACACAAACGCTCACCCAAATGTGAAGACTCCCCTACAGCTCACTGCGTGATGCACATGTAAGATTGTTTGCTTGTGGCATCTAAAAATGGAACGCATCAGATTTTCTGCTATGCTGCGCTGAAGGCATTTGAATGTTGAATTGAGAACTGCGTCAATGGCAGCTTCTTCCATAAGAAATGTAAACAATTAAAGTATCTGAAATTGTTCCCACCTCATTGACTCTTTTTTGCCATGAATGTACAGTCTATATAGGAATCCAACTTTGAAACCAGTAGCGGTAATTTATGAGACTTAATCTTAACACCATGTGATTTGCAGGACTCCACAATGTTCTTGGGTAAGATATCTGTACATAAGGTCAGCTCGCTAAGTCTAGTAAGTTTTCACTGCCACCATAGTCCCTGAGCAGTGAGCAGCCTTAAAAAGCCTCACATTACTTAATGAGAGAAATGCTGAAAGCAACAGCAGGCTCGGGGTTTGGAAAGCTGGCTAATCTGCGTACTCACAGTGATTAGCTCCAAGAGGGGTCCCCGCTAGGCTATTGGGGTTGGCAGTGGCCAGGCTCAGACAGTCTAAGACAGACTGTATTCAGTGTGTTATTATGAGACAGACAAGCAAATGCTGTTTAACCTTCTACGCTGCACCTTCATTGGCCTCCAAATCAGCAGTGGATGGAGAAAACTGAAATTCTTCAAAAGCACACCTCTCGTATAATGATGTGTCTACATTCAGAAAAATGAAGGCATGCAGTGCGGATTTGTTCAGTTTATGAAATTGCAAAACTCATGACATCATTTATATTTCATATCCATATTTTTTTTTCCTCAGAATGGTGTGATTCCATATTTATTTCCCTGCACTTGCTCCATAAAAGTAACATTTACTGACCAGCACAATGTTTTTTGTTCATTTCTTTTAGTGCTTCTGAAAGCCAAGATGTTGCACTTTGGAATGACCTTACGACTGTTTCATGCTTTTTATCTGAGTGAGTGCTCGTCCAAGACTGGTGATTCCATACTTTTTGCTAGGGGTAGTATATCTTGAATATTAAAAATCTAACCTTAATATTTGGACTGTCAGTGGGAGTATTATTAGCAAATTTTGCACTGTGCAGATTTGCCGTAACCTGGCAATAGGGATTGTCGAGCTGCTTTACCTGTATCTACACCTCTACACACAGTTGTGAAGTTTAGAAGTTTACATCCACTCATAATAGCCTAATCGGGTAAATGCCACGGACTTCCGATGACACAAGGTGAAAGGAAACCTCCAACAGGGAAAGTGTGTATTAAATAAAGCATTGAAGCAGTTGGGTACAGTACCTGTCACACAGGTGGCTGACTGCACCGAATGAGTCACAGGTGCAGGGTAGGCATCCGCTGGTGCCATTGGTAAAGTACCCCTCCTCACAGTCATCGCACTTCAGACCACTGTAGCCGTCCAGACACGAGCACTGACCGGTGGTCTGGTTACACTCATCTGGATACAAAATCCCCTCTCCTCCAATGTTGCAGTTACAGAAGCCATCTGGGGAGACAAACAAGCATGACAATTTACATTGTTTACATGAGTGGACGACAAAAAAAATCTGAAAAATCCTGTGAATAACACTCCTTATACAGGTTATAAAGGGGCCTAAATATGAAACAAACATTTTTCACATTGTTTAGACCAGTTCGGGCTTCAAGAGCCCCTAATTTGGTCATTTGACATTCGTGCTACGCAAATGAAAGATCGAATCATAATTTGGGGACTCGGATCAAATGGTGTGATGTTACCGGAATCGGCGTTGTGTTTACATGGTAACTGTTTAGCATGAGTGCACCTTTGGCAGTTTATCAGTTTTGGACTTAATCTATGTGATGTTTTTTTGACAATGCCCTGAATTTGTTCATGGCACCCCTTGCAAATCTTCTCCAGTGATTTGACATAAAGATAGTATGGCTGGGTATCGATTCAGATTTCCAAAATAGATTCGATTCGATTCAGAAGAGCCCGATTCGATTCGTTATTTGAAGGAAAAACACTCCCGAAATCGATGCTAACTTCCCGTTAGCATTTGCTAACATCCTGTTAGCGCTAGACTTGCGATGTTTTAAAAACAAAGCGTGTTTTGTATTTAAATATACTGTGGGTGTAATTCTTAACGTTGTGTATTTAGTATTACAGTTAACTCCAACTGTGGTATCATTAAGCAGCTAAATGGACGCTTAGGGACAAAAGAATAACCAGAATAACATTTGCTACACACTTGCTAGTTGCTAATGCTACGCAAACAAAATGGTGCAGTACTTTCACAGTGACGTAAACTTCGATAAGGTTTTAAGGGGAAAATAATCGACCATTTAGCTCAATTGGCCGATTGTTTTGGCCGATGTTTGAAGGCCAACAATCGGCCAATTATAATCGGCGGCTGATTAATCGGTCGAGCCCTATTTGGCACATTAATTTACGGGGGGAAAAACTGTATTGAAAGTATTGATTCATGGCTTTATGAATCGATATTGGGCTATGAAAAGGAATATTGATTCGATATTGATATATCGATATTTTAGACCCAGCCCTAAAAGATAGGCTTATTCTTACCGTAAATGTATAAATGTATATTGTATACATGCATACAGTAAACAAATGTACACATTGCAAAGAAATTTCAAACATTTCTTCAACATTCAAAATTGCCTTACAACACGAAGAAAACCATCAAAACAGTTGCCAAACATCTGGCGAACAAACATTTGCGACCTTGAACGAACCCTGAAGCGAAATCAACATTCGCTCCCGCCGTAAACACACGCAAACGTTCGCCCCTCAGTGGAATACAGTCTGAATGACATGGCCAGGTCTTGTACAGTAGACCCCCGCATACTCTCACTTCATAGAAAACACATTACGGATATGGAGATTAATTAGCGTTATTTGAAGAATTTTTGGGGTAAACAACAAACTAATACCGGTAATAATAATTCAAATGCATTTCACACAGATGACCTGAACAAGCACTCAGTAGTTATCTATTATTTATCTGGTCTCAGATTTTGTGCAGCGAGTGGTGACTACAGACCTCATTAAACACTATCTCGCACTTGCACTTTGCTCAGTACGTTGTACAACAGCAGAGGTGTTCTAAAACAATAAATAAACAAACAAATAAACAAACAAACAAACAACAGATCTACCAGTTAGATGAGTGAAACGGGCAAATTAATTAGAATATATTCGTGCACTAGAATCTGATTCAGAGGGTGTTGCTCTTCTCGTGTTATTTGTACTTTTATGTAACTAAAAAAAGGCCTGTGGTTACGCAAGCCTACACTCCCGGGCTCTTTTGCTACATTAAGGCACAGAAGAACTGTCAGCCCTGATGATGCCAAAGAATGTGTGAAATCCAGTTACCGTAATGCATATCCCACCTCAAACACGCACGCACACAGTTTGTCATTCTAAAAAAAGTGTTGTTTTTTTTCACTAGATGTGGTGTTTTGCTACTGTACAGCCACACACAGTCAGACACTGTGTCTGATATCCATTGGATTGAACCTGTGCGCAGTGGAAAGCGAGAAGGGGGCAGGGCTAACCTCTCCCCTGTCTCGTTTATCTGTTTGACTGTTGCGACGTGTTGTGACAGCATGGCTGTTATTCAAACAGGGGCAGGCTGTTCAGAACAAGTCGCAAAATTCCTCTTGAGCCTCGCTTAGTGCGTGCCAGTCTGCCACGACAGTGAAAACTAGACATGTGCAGCTAGGATAGTCATTTACGACATTTATAATGTAGAATTCGGATTAGTTATCTTCAAAACAGAGCTTCTCTAAAATTGGTGACCTCAAACTTTTGAACGGTAGTGTGTCTATAATAGAGGATGGATGGATGGATGGATGGATGGATGGATGGATGGATGGATGGATGGACGGATGGATGGACGGATGGATGGATGTTTTGAAGAATCAGCTGTGAATAATGTAAATGGCTAGCAGGTGTTATCGTAATCTGTGATGTTGTTTCCTTATGGAACTTTGTCCAATTTTAAGTAGAAATATTTATTTATTTTTGTCCACTGCTACAGAGATGTAAATGAGTGTTTGAAGATGCTTGGGGTCAGAAAGGGACGAGAGGTCCCCAAGCATGTTAAATGTGTGAGCATGTGTGTGTTTGCCGAGGCCGGATTTGCGTGCCGACCTTGATTTGATACATGTTTTTTCTCCCCCTTTCCAGTAGAATGTTTACTGCTGAGTTCAGAGAGGAGAACCATTAGGCAGATTAACAGTTGTCATGGCAAATAGACTTATAGAAGACTGACTGTTTATTTTAACTGATGCAATACAGCCAATAAGTGAAAGTGGAAGTTAATTCAATCAATTTAGGTCTCTTTAACAAGCTTTCAACTATCTTGTATTTGACTAAATCGATGCTGTGGTACTGAAGATTAGGGATGTCACGATAAGGGCAACATCGTGATATGATATTAAAACTGCCACAATATCGTTGTCGTCATGTTCATAATATTTAAAAGGAACATCTGTTAAAAAAAGTCAGATTGATTTCCATTTGTGCAGTTCTAGCACCCTCTCGTGGCTACTTTATTAGTGCAATTTAATTTTCATTAGGGATGTTTTGGCCTTCTATGTTTAAAATCTATGCTAATTGTCGAATGAAGGGGAACCTAATTTGCTTGTGAAGCGATCAATGTGTGCTTTCGAGTCGAAACAATAGCAGGCCCATTCAGTTTGTATTTGTCGAGATCATATGTTTTTTTGTTTTTTTTTAAATTTCAGTTTGAAAGCTAGTGATATAGAGATGGGTCCATTTTAAAACCCTACTGAACTCGAACACGGATGTGAGGAGCCAATATCAGTCAGAACTTGATATATTCAGAAGGAAGTCACAAGGAGGCCAATTGTACTTTTTCTTCCCGGAACACTCAAAATGCCCGTTTTTATAAAATATTTGTCAAGAAAACACATCACCGGTCATTTTTGTTTAAAATTGCTTAGCTTGGTAAAAATCAACTTGGTGGGCTTGAGTGGGGGTGGAAAAAACGAAATCTGCCTCACACAGCCATTTAAAGAATTATTGTCACAACTGTGCTTCTGGATGGGATTTAATCTAGGCTACACACTGATGCTTGGATGGTTGCCAACTTGCCACTGCTCATTCATGTATTTGACCGTCTGGCCATCTTGTTTGGGCATCCTTGGTTTCTACACATTCCACAGCCACATCCATAACAAGTGACATACACAAGAGGGTGTGAATGTAATTTCCTTTAAGCAAACATAAATCCTGCTTGGCCTAATACAAAATGACCATGGGTCTGTGCAGATGCTGTGCGGCCTGGTAGACGAGATGCCCACATGAACAACAACAGGATCAACCTTACACCCCCCCCCCCCCCCCCCACCCCCTTTCATGCTCTCCCTCATCCAATACGCTGTAATATGTGGCACACTCATCTTTTATTGAGAGGCCTCATGTAGGCCACGTAAAATGTTCACTCTACACGGATACTGTATTTAGCTTGAATACATCACAGTTGGTTCTTTAACGGGATGCAGCATGCATAAACTGATGGAGTCTGCCCATTGTTGCAGTGTGCTTTAGTTGGTCCATCTCTGCGTCAAAAAGCACAGTGCAATGCAATCCTTTTTCTAGCAGACACGGTGCATGGCCGTGACTCGTTTTCCACACGCTTCTTTCATTTGTCTTTTAAATCAAGCAAAACCAAAAATATTTTAGACCAAACGTTCCACTTTCACTAACAATGCATTTAACGACACTCACCTTGACTATTCTCCACTGAGGTAATAGATGCGTCGATGCTATCTGACGACCACGCATCGTTTTCTGTCCGCTGAGAAACCATGGACATCATTGTCTGTAGCATTTTCTCCGGGGCGAAGAGTGATGTGTGTGCATCAGTCGATCTCTTGCGGGGGGCGCGTAACCTGGAAATGAGCGCAGCGATGTCTTGAGAGCTTGAAATGGTCCCGGAGTCGAAATCGGCGGCGGTAGTCGGCTCAGTTGGCGCAGAAAGAATTGTGCTTCGGGGTATATGGCTAGCTATGCCAATAGCAGACGACTGTGCCAAAGCGAACTTGTTCTCGGATAAACGGCGAGGCATATCCGTATGGAGGGTCTTCCAGGTGTCGGAGGCTGTGTCTGGCTTCCTGGAGATAGGCGACGCATCGTACAGATTGATGCGAGGTGCAGCTTCGGAAAAATCGATATATACATACAAAATAAATACAACGAGCGACGATATGTACATCATTAAGGACGTTAATCTCATATTCAGTCTCAGCTCTCCATGTAAGCCCCACTAACGGTCTCTCTCAGACCTTTCCCTGAATGGATGCGTACTCCACCATTGATGTCTCCCGGCGGCGTACGGTGCTGTTTGTCGCCTCATGAACCACAAGTCATTGCTCTGCAACCTACCGTGGCTCAACAGTCCAGCCCAAGCGCACGAGCCAATAAGAACCCGAGCAGATCAGTAAACGGACAATCCGGGGTAGCTGATTGGACAGGCTTCATAACAATCATTTCGCGAGGGCAAAGATTCGCACAGGCAAAAATGTTTTGTTTATTACCAATCTGACCTGACACTGAAAGAAACATCTCTTTGTCATGCTCTTTAATTCGTTAAATTAACAAATGAAATTTAAAAAGAGAATAGTAAGTAAAACACGTACACTACAATAACAGAAGATAAATAAATAAACTCAGACATCAAATGCTCAGGTCTATTTATTTCTAAATCACAACTTTCTCAATAAAAGGATTCAGTGAAAATAGAAATTAATTAATGTATCAACCTAGTTCGTTATATCAGTCACATTATAACGGTGACTGCACAAAGCCAGGTGTCTATTTACCTTGACGCTAAAACTAGTGAAATGTTTTTTGTTGTTGTTGTTGTTGTTGTTTTAATTGCAGTACTGTATTCCATACAAGCGGATATGTCACTCAAAGTGTCAAAATATGCCACTACACCCAAAATAATAACAGATGAAATGTAACATAAGGACGGTAGGTGGCAGTAGAGTGTTTCATAAAACACAAATGGCCCGACCCACCAAAGCGTTGCAGGAAGTTGCGCAAGACACATAGCTAGTTGCAATGGCGCCTCTAGATCTGGATAAATATGCGGAGATCGCAAAACAGTGCAAATACCTTCCAGAAAATGACCTAAAGGTAACCCACACATAATATGAACGCATTCAGTAAGAAGAAGTAGTGCGCTTGTATTACTTTGAAGTAAGTTGTGGTTAAAATGTGCAATTAATTGACGTTAGCTTAAGATAGCTAGTAGCGTTTAGCACACTGGCTACGTCTGTGCGGCCAGGAAGTGAACATCTTTACCAGAATTAAACGGAGCGAGGAGGTCGTGTCTTTTATGAAACATTTGGCATGATTACCTTTGTCTGCTGCATATTTGTGAAGGTCAAATGATTAGACCTCTGTGTATTGACTTGATGGGGGTGAGGTAGATGTTACAATCGCTGTATTGACTGCATAGTCATGTGTTTATGGGTGGGTAACCCAAGTAATTTTCAGTGACTGGGAGACACGCAATGTCATTGCCAATGGTAAGTCAAAGGTCCAAAATTACACTATAATATACTTTCATTCAGAATGTTATTAAAATTATTGTGGGTTGCATGATGCTGCAGTTTACCAATGTTAAATTATACTTTATTTGTCATTTTGCCTCCAAGGTAATCAATATTGTTATGTATGTGCCTGTATTATGTATCTGTTAAAGTATCATTTGTTACCAGTGACCTCTTCTGGGTTGATGTCATGTTATGTAATGTGGATACAACCACTGGTTAATGGAAAGTGCTCTCACCATTATTAACCCATTTAATCCCAGTGACATATTTAGTTTTTTTAATCCAGACATTCATTCCTATTAGTATGAATTGTTGTTTCTTTTATCTAAATTGGTGATGGGCTGTAATATTTTAATTTGCCCAATCAATCCATGTCGTCATTAGTCTGCTCCACGAAATAAGACACAAGCCTACAAGTTATATTTAATGTTTGTCTGCATTTTTTTAAAGAATTATTATTCCCCCAATGCATTGCAGTTGATGTCAATTATATGTGGGTTTTCACTTTCGAACTAGGGAACTATCGAACTAGGGATCGGTTATCAGTTTTTCCAAAATCGTTGATCACTGATCGGCCGAAAACCCCTGTGTAAAGCCTAATATCCACAATGTTTTGATAATAGAATGCCCTGTAAGGTATTATAACATTTTGGTAGTTGCTTATTGCCATCATGAATTTCTGTCTGTCTGAACCTCCACCACCTGTACAGTACTTTTATTTTTTCTCTTACATAGCGATTATGCGACTACGTGTGTGATCTTCTACTGGAGGAGTCAAACGTTCAACCTGTTTCTACTCCAGTGACAGTATGTGGGGACATACACGGACAGGTGACAGACACAGAAAGCTAGTGAAATAAATGCAGTGCTTTTTTTCTTTTTAGCTTGATGGTATACAAGACTGTCTCAGAAAATTAGAATATTGTGAAGTCCTTTATTTTCTGTAATGCAATCAAATAAGCAAAAATGCCATACATTCTGGATTCATTACAAATCAACTGAAATATTGCAAGCCTTTTATTTTTTTAATATTGCTGATTATGGCTTTTTTTTTTTAACTTGGTCTGATGAAATATTCTAATACTTTGAGATAGCTTCTTCAGCTATAAGCCATAATCAGCAATATTAAAATAATAAAAGGCTTGCAATATTTCAGTTGATTTGTAATGAATCCAGAATGTATGACATTTTAGTTTTTTTAATTGCATTACAGAAAATAAAGAACTTTATCACAATATTCTAATTTTCTGAGACAGTCCTGTATATGCTGTATAACATATATATATATATATATTTTTTGATATTCATTTTTTCCCCCCCTTTCGTGCTAGTTTTATGATCTTTGTGAACTCTTTCGAACTGGTGGCCAAGTTCCAGATACAAATTACATATTTATGGTTTGTATATATTTTATATTACTGTAACTTAATAACAAGTTTTCTTAAAGGTCTTTCCTTTGACTTGATGTTGATAATAAGTCTGTATGATCTTTAGGGAGATTTTGTTGACCGAGGATACTACAGTTTGGAGACTTTTACCTACTTGCTGGTGCTGAAAGCCAAATGGCCAGACCGCATCACGCTTTTGCGTGGAAATCATGAGAGCAGACAGATTACTCAAGTTTACGGCTTTTATGGTGAGATGAGTGTAAAAGAATGATCAGTTTTTAATCTAGTGTAATAAATACAATAGTATATGTTTTTGCACCTGAACTGTAATGGCTGTGTTTATCATTTTTATTTGTTCCACAGATGAGTGCCAGACCAAATATGGAAACGCTAATGCCTGGCGTTATTGCACCAAAGTGTTTGATATGTTAACAGTGGCAGCTGTAAGTATTACATTAATATTATATACAGTGGACCTCCATTTAATGTACCACAAGCTATGCGAAAAACTACCACAAGCTATGCTAAATAAACTAACCAAATACTATGCTAATAAATCACTACTTTGAAAATCGATATAGAGATGTTCACAAACGCTACAATTTCAACTTTTTGTATGAGACTGAGCCAGCGGGAGGCAGAATGGCAACATCTATGGGGAGAGATTTCTCTCAAAATTATTCACACACAAATAAATGACTAGTTTTTCACGTTTTTAAGACCCACAAAGATTTTCTCATGTTTTTCAGATCCACAAATATAGCCACGATTTTCATGTCTTTTTTTTTTTTTTTTTTTTTTTTTACTCATGTGCTCCCAAAAACATATAAATACATTCTATTTGAAATATTACCATGCTCCCAAAGACGTATTTATAAATTTTTGTATGTTTTTTTATGCTAGACCAGGGGTGGCGAGATCCGGTCCTCGAGGGCCGCAGTCCTTCAGGTTTTGGATATTTCACTTCTTCAACACAGCTGATTCATGATCAGCTCATCAGCAAGCTCTGCAGAAGCCTGATAACGAGCCTGTTAATTGGAATCAGCTGCACTTCGAGTAGGGAAATCTATAAAACCTGCAGGACTCCGGCCCTCGAGGACTGCAGTTTGCCACCCATGTGCTAGACGCACATGTGTCAGGCTTCGGTCCTCGGGGGCCTGAGTCCTGCATTTTTTTAGAGGTTTCTCTACTTCAACACATCTGATTCAATGATCAGGATAATTATCAGGCTCCTGCGGAGCTTGCTGATGAGCTTAATATGAATCAGCTGTGTTGAACGTAGGAAACCTCGAAAACATGCAGGACTCAGGCCCTCAAGGACCGGACTTTAACACCACTGTTCTAGAGCATACAGAAGGCTTTGATGCAGCCTCTGAACTGAAGAGAATGATTGAAGCAATGGTAGTTATTACAAAAACGGACAGCAGGTGGCAGCAGAGCATAAGAGCACAACCAGGGCCATTTTGTAAAAAGGTCTTTCCCCAATGTTTTACAGATTTGTGAATAATTATAAAACCTAGCAATATTCTAATGCTAATTTCTGCAAAACAGAAACAGATAGAAATATACTTTTTTTTTCTTGATGAAAGAAGAGACTTTAATCTTTCTTTTGATGCTTTTATAGCAATAGAACACAATATTCAAAATCCAGTAAAACAGCCGGGAGCGAACGGGATTGCTTCTGTGAAAATGGCTGGGGGTGAATGAGTTAAACTATTGCTGCATTAAATGTTCTTCTGCTTTTCACTAGCTGATGGATGAACAGATCCTGTGTGTACACGGAGGCCTCTCACCTGACATTAAAACCTTAGACCAAATTCGGACCATTGAGCGGAACCAGGAAATCCCTCACAAAGGAGCCTTTTGTGATTTGGTTTGGTCTGACCCTGAAGATGTCGACACTTGGGCCATCAGCCCTAGAGGAGCAGGTTGGCTCTTTGGAGCTAAAGTCACAAATGAGGTACGTCACATCTGTTTTTACACCAGACATTGATATTTATGGTTAAGGTAATGTTCAAGTTTGTTCCTGACTGGATTTTTTATTTTTTATTTTCACTTTTAGTCATTAACTTATTTAGTCATTTATTTATTTGGAATTTTGGCAGTTTTGGTCCTCCATAAGAAACAGTGCAGGTGTGTGACTTTTGGAAGTCGGAAGTCCGTGACATCTACCCATTGTTCTCGTCTTTCCCCCTAATATTTCTTCATTTCTGTGTCTTATCAAATCCCCGCAGTTTGTTCACATCAACAATCTTAAGCTGATTTGCCGGGCGCATCAGCTGGTCCACGAGGGCTACAAGTTCATGTTTGATGAGAAGCTGGTCACAGTGTGGTCTGCTCCCAACTACTGCTATCGCTGTGGCAACATCGCCTCCATTATGGTCTTCAAAGATGCTAACACAAGAGAGCCAAAGCTCTTCAGAGCAGTGCCTGATTCTGAAAGGGTCATTCCACCTCGGACAACAACACCTTATTTCCTGTAAGATAATGAAGTCCTGTACATTTAGTTGTTGTTGTTTTTTGTTTTGTTTTTTCCCCAGTGCAAAGACACCAAGGAGAGTGGCGACAGCACTTGTTAGTCTGTATGACTTTTGTAGTGTAAATTTAAAAGTATTTACAGTGCCAACTGTTGTTTATTGCCCCTCTGTACATTTAAAGCCATGTTCTGCAGCTTAAATCTTAGGCCCCCTCACTCGACCTGGAAGTTTGCGACAAGGTATCGATGCTTACGTGTTAGCAATATAGGTTTATTCTGCACATTTAGCATTATCCATTGCATTACAGTAGCATTTCGGTGATGGATGGAAACTAGATGTCAATCGTTACCGCTTCTATCCCGATCTACTTATGAATTGAAAGTACCATGCGATCACTTGATGGCTCAAAAAGCAGTTAGAACTTTTGATATTTCTGTTATGAAAAAACGAACACAACAGCCAAATATAGAATACTGTACATTGACATACGGAAGCTTAATATTGCTACCTGAGCTGCTGTTTTAGTATAATTGTTTTTATTTTTATTTTATTATTTCACTGAAGCAGTGATGCCCTAAACTGCCTCTCAGACTTGTAACTTCCTCACAGATGTTCAGTTCTCACTCGGGGCTTAAATCACAAAGATATTTCACAGCTAGTAAGCTGGAATCTGTGTGCTGAGGTCGACTGACCATTGTAAAATGTTCATATTTGCAGATCTCTGTTTTACTTTACAATAAAGATTTTCTCGTCTGAACTAAATCCTGTTGCTGTGATTTGGACATGACTATTTCGTAATAGCTATCTTGCATGAGAATGACAGAGCAACTACAATTATGTACATACATTGTGGTATGTTTAAATGTGGAGTTAGGCTATGATCTTTATACTTTTGTCTCATTATGGAAGTAAATATAGCTGAACGGCTCACCCTGTCAATCTGTACTAGGGGTGGGTATTGCTAACAGCCTCACTCTCTTTCAAATATACATACATACAAATATACATACTTTCAAATATGCATACATACAAATGCACGTATGTTAAAGTAATTGTTTACACGAGCAGGATTACACATTTTATCGTAATGTATTAATTCACTGTATTAATAATGAAATAAGTTAAAAGATACAAAGAATAAGGGGTAGGACTAGATAAGTTTTTAACTTCTTCCTACTCCCTTTGGACATGTAAACCATCACGAATGATTGCTATGAGTTTCTTCTTTCTGTAAATTTTTATTTGCTACTTATTTATGTTTATATATTTATATGTTATGTTTATATGTTCAATAAACAAACGCTCACTTACTCACAGTGGCCAGTCAGTTACCCACCCCTGTACTTCTAATCCATTTACAGTAATACTTTTTTATTATTATTAATTTGGGGGAATAATTATAGACTGATAATGACGTACTTTTATCATTTTACTTTCTTTTTTTTTTTCCAGGCATATCGCCCCAACTTGTAGGTAGGTATGGTATGAATATGGATAATTGGAGAAGCTGAAATAATACTAGGAGCGAATGTTGCTTTTACCTTTTCGCCCGCTAGCAGGCGCACCCTCCTTGTTCTTTCCACGTCCCTCTCCAATGAACAGGAGGCGCAGCCGTGATGTCATCGGTCATCTGTGTTGGTCGATTACGTGTAGCTCACAGACCTGGGTTGGCTAGCTTGACAGACGAAAAAAGCAACGATTTGGTTCCTACAGTAACGACACGCTGTTCTTGGAGCGGACAAGGCAACCCCGGTAGGCACGAGAAAACCTCACCAAGTAAATGTGGAGTTGTTATGG